>NC_051157.2:112495328-112603787 GCF_013339745.2 Dermacentor silvarum
GATACACTCACGCCCCTCTGCGGCGCATACTCGAACCTCCTTCACTTTGTGGGAGGCTTTAATAAGAAATGGCAGGGCTGTGTAGTAAAACTAAAATTACGTTGTTTAACGTGCCAAAGTAACACAAAGGGTTAGGCGTTATTGCGGGATACCCCGGAATAATTTGGATTGCTTTGGATTCTTTAACGTGCGCTTAAATTTAAGCACGCGATCGTTCTTGCGTTCCGTGCCCTATCATAACGCGGCCATCACGGCCGGGTATCGAACCTGCAAGCAGGTGAGGAAGATTGAAAGGCTTAGAAAAGCTGATAACAGAACAAGGAAATGACGAGAAATATTAAAAAAATAGCAAACAGCGGACACACCGAGTAGAAATAGATAATTTTTCGAGTAAGATAGTAGTGGTAGGCGACATGTACGGCGGCGGGCGTGTCCTTTCTGCCGCCGCCCTGGGTCGCTCCCGAAAGTGGGGAATTATCATATAGCGTCTCAAAGCGCTGTAGCATAATCATGACGCACTGACGACCGCATGGTTGCGATATGATGATAAACGAGGAATGACGTCGATGCATCGTCGAAGGTGCTATGACGACGAAGGCCTTCAGACGACAATGGGATGACGTCATGTTACATTTAGTGTGATTGCGGCACGTTTGAATAAAGATCGCATTGCTTTCGCGTCTGTCGTGCTATACTTTTTCATCATTAGCATTACGGTTGCTTAACTGTCGCTTTAAAATTTACGAGAACATGACAAATTGCTTCGATTAACACCGATTCCCACATAAGAATAGAATCCGCCTAAGTTGGATTCTCTAAAGAGGCATGCTTTGCTGAGAATTAGAGGTCTGGGGATATAAACCTTTTTGAATACGACTAGTAGGTATCGAACATTGAATCGAATATCGGATAGTCAAAAGCAGACGCATACATTCTATTTCGGTATTATTTGGCGCCACGCCTGTACTGACTAGTGCAACAAAGACAGCTATCAGGGACATCTGATCAGCTTTAAGCGCAAGATCACCAATCTTCAAGAACTGCAGGAATAGCCTCTCAATAACATTAGAGACTAGCTGCAAACCAACTCACCAAGAAAGAATGTTTGCTGTACGACTATCTTTCCAAAAGCGCTATATAAGTGGTTGCCGAAAAAAGACCAGAAGTTGCGGGAAAAGAAAAAAAAAGAAAATCCGCAGTTTTGCCCGAAAGGCGAAGCATCGATTGAGATAGCAAATTAGTAGACAGCTATACGAAATAAGGACAATAGTTTTGTCGGGCGTGTAAACTAGGAAATATTCGCCTACCAACTAAATTATCAAGCATGGCGTCAGCGAGCGCAGACAAACATTGAACACATCACACTCGATGACCGCGGACACTCGCTGTCAGAACGCTGGCGTGAGGAAGCGCAGCAGGAGCAACGAGCGAAGTGCCCTTGATGCTGTTTATCGCTTCAAAGCAGACTGAGCGACGAGAACACCGCACGCGCAAAAAGCATGAGCTGCCTGCAGACCACTTTCAAGATAAGGCGCGCGCGGCCGCGCAAAGTACGCAGTTGATGCCGGAGTAGAACGTAGCTCCTCCTCCCTCCCACGCTGCCTCCCTCTCTGCGCGCGCCAGATTGAGCCGCGATCGTCGGCTTCCCTCGCACGCTTTCACTGGCAAATACAGAATACGGCGGGCTGCGACGATTTCATCGCCCTAGGATTTTGTGCGGAACCTCACGGCGACGAAAGAAGTGCGCCTGGAGTGTCCATCGCAATAAACAATATTTGCTGAAGGACTTGTGTGCCGTAGACACATGTAAAATGGCCCGTTGAAAGGAAAAGGTCACACGGTGTTAGCGTAAAGATAAAACTGCCACGTGGCCATAGGCTGCCAAAAACACTAAATGACAAAAAAAAATAACAGGTTGTCATGTATAGGCTCTCGCCGCGAAATTGAAAACAAAGCTTGCATTGCCCGTTTTGTTTCTGTATTGCTTGGAAGACACTTGTGATTGTCATACTTTTAATAATTAGCGATATTTTGTTTACCGGATGCAGAACAGTAACGAGATCGGAACAGTCAGTTGGTGCGGAATGTTTGGTTAGTTCGGAATACCTGAAAATGCGGAATAGTTCCTTTTCGATTGAAAATGTAATATTATTCGCCAATTATTCGTATTCGAAACTTCGAATATTCGCCCACCCCTACTAAGGGTCGTTATTCTGTCGCAAGCTCCTCGTAAATCACAATGGGATAGGTAGATATACCAGCAGCATAAATTAGTACGCGAAGGAAAACACTAATCGGAACGCTTCTTCCTTGCAACAAAAAATGAGTGCTATGCGCAATGGTTCCCTAGCCTTTATAGTAAGCATGGTGCGGATCCAAGTGAATGTTGTGGCGTTTGAATTCGGCCACTGTCACAAGTACATGCAAATCTAGAAAAGCAACAGTGCAGCATGTTCGCTTTCGATTTGTTCCCGTTTGAACACACGCTGGCAGTATACGTCACATGAAAATGAACGATAATGAGCGTTACTTCCGCATGTATCATTTTGCGACGTTTGTTTGATGCCATCACATCAGCCTCACTGTTTTGTTTACTTTGTTTACTCGTGTCCTCTAACTCACTCACTACGAGTAAAAAAAATTAAATTATGGGGTTTTACGTGCCAAAACCACGATCTGATTATGAGGCACGCCGTAGTGGGGGACTCCGGAAATTTGGACCACCTGGGGTTCTTTAACGTGCACCTAAATCTAAGTACACGGGTGTTTTCGCATTTCGCCCCCATCGAAATGCGGCCGCCGTGGCCGAGATTCGATCCCGCGACCTCCTGCTCAGCAGCCCAACACCATAGCCACTGAGCAACCACGGCGGGTCCACTCACTACGAGTAAAGCCCCTCCATCCACTGGAGGGGCTTTAACTACGAGAGAACTGTCGCGATTGCCCGACGCATTTTACAGACATTTAGAACGACGGCGACCTCATGGGCACCGCCGAATTGACTTCTTCGGGCTGTTGTGAGCTCACGTGACCACATCCTCAGAAGAAGCAGTATACTTGCCGACAACTCTCTATGGAACAGAAGTGAAAGCAGCAGGTGCCAAGTTTGCATTTGTTATTGCGCTGTGTATTCCGGCACAGTTTGACACCACTTTCGGTTTCTAGGAGCAGACACCGAATCAGCGTATCTTCCATGTGCGACTGTTTCGTATTTGCCAAAGGCCGAAAAAAAAAAAATACGATAAACAAGGTCTATTTCAGTGCTGATTGATGTATTTTGTCTTTAATATATGCGCTGTAGTGAATTAAATGTTTATACTTTAAGCTCCTCGGCTTAGACTAACACGAATGAGAGTTTGGGCCTATTTTCAGGAGAGCTGCGACTTGTGCGTGCATTGCCCCAGTAGCTTTACTTCATTGCCAGAGAAAGTTGTCCGGCAGCGCGCAAGCTTTATGCGCACGATCAACAGTTTAGAGATAGCTTGTTCTTGTGCTTTGATGAAAAGGTTTATGCGTCAGAGTATCGTCTACTCTGGACGACGCTCTGATGCGGAGGGACATGCGGCGTACGGACATGTGCGTTCGTATACAAGGGGTCCGTTGAGTGACTAACGTAAGCAGTAGATTCCGCGGCAGTTCTGCATGCATTGGTGTCATACCGAGTGTAACATAGTGTTACGTCATCCTAGCGTTTGTATATCCGTTAACTACGCTTAGAGTCTTCTATTAACGGTATCTGGCATGCCCAAGCGCTAGTGGCGTGATAAATTATGTATTTTGCATTGAGGGAGCCAAGAAAGATCTCATCCTCATCATAGACCGCCACGCACTACAGTTACAGTCACCGGCAATAAATGTGGTAATGGCCACCGGAAACAAATGTATTGGATCACTGAGGACCAACCGCGGTGCGGATTGTACAGAGTATTATTTCGCGTGCGAAACACAACTACGTGAAGCCAACAGACAATGAAGCCAACCAAAGCACAGGAGAAAATACCTGTGGTTTCTAATTGAAATATAGAAATGATAAGTTAAAGGGAATGAAGTGAAAATGTACAAACATATAAAACAGGCAACTTGTCGCTGGTGTGCGCCGAATCAATGAAACGTACGATGCAACACATAAAATTTCAAAATGTATGAAACGGAGTTTTACATAGCTTACGATATTATGTGGAACGCAATTCCGCGTAGTTAAGTTGAAAATACTCTCGAAACATTTACCAATTAGAGCTGAAACCTTACCCGTAAAATAAGTGCAGCGGGATTAAGAGTACTTGTAGGAATGGCTCCAGTCGTTCGCCTTGTTTCGGCGTTAAAGAACGTGTAAAGAATGCTTTTTTTTTTTGGTATAGGTATGTGTGTGCGTATGCGGGTTCGTGTGTATGTGTTTAGCTTGAGAGACGTGTTACTCTGATTTCTCATTTCACCGAGTGCTGTTAACTCCAGTCACCGCTTACCGTCATATTAAGCGACGCTCCTCGGGCCAGGGTGACCACTGTCTGATCATGGAAAGAACAAAGAAAAAAAAATGTCATTTCAGTTGATTAATGTGGAAACACCTTACTGAAGTGTTCGCGCTTTTGTACACAAATCAGGTGACAGAAACGTTACCAGACGGAAAATTATTAGAGGGAACTAAGGTGCAGCGATCGTTCCACTGCCATGGGAATAATGGTTAACACACCGATTTGTCTAATATTCGCGCTGGTAGTTTCAAACGTTCTTATGACCTTATTTAGTAAGTTCGGCCTTTTTTAAAAATTTCCAAGTGCTTATAGTTATTCCTAAACGCTGCAAGGCAGTTACTCTTTTCCCGCATGCGTAATAATTGCGAATAATGGCATTTACAGCGCAATACTTTGCTGAAGATGATCACCTTGTAAGCTCCACAAAGCCGCGCTTGAAACCAAATAGACGTGGTTTAGGCCAAACCCGTGTACTTCCGATCATACCCAGGACTTGCTGAGCTGCCATACTTGCAGCTTCAGTATAGACACCAGTGCCAGCGTTCCCTCTAGAACATTTTGTAGGAAACTCTATGCCTTCGATAACGCTATGGTAAATTAGTGCAAATTAAAAACGGACACAAAGAACAAAGTGGACAAGGATGAGCGCCCGTCCTTGTCCACTTTGTTCTTTGTGTCCTTTATTAATTCGCGCTGAATTACCCTAGTTATTATGCAAGACCAACTAGCCCAACCGCCAGTCCTTCTGAAGTATATACTTCGATAATGCCACTGGGCAGTGACGCAATACAGCCAGTGCCTTGTGCGGTATATACTGTACAGACAGCCTGCAGTGCATTCGCAAGCTCTGCAACGCAAGTCTCATCCTACGTTTCACAGTCAGTGGCGTGCGCCTGCCCCGGGCCAGAGTCTCGCACCTATATCGTACGCAAATCGGTATCGGGTGCCTCAACATTAAAACCGGGACGGTTTTTCTCGTGAAGATGTCTCACATTAATGATGTTGATTGGAACGTCCTCGTAGCATGCCCTACACTATTTCTGAAGGAAGATCAAATGCACATTATATCGCCTGTTGTTACTTTGTTTTTGTTTTTAAACTCGGCGACAGATATTCTTTCTTGTGATTTCATCTGTGGAGCAGCACGTTATCACTCAATTTGTCTGTATTCCCAACAACCAAGCACATTATACATTCACGAAAAGTGGCTAAATCGCCTGTTCGGCGTCGTATAAACCGCGCCGGTGCACTATACCTTCATTTGAGCGTGAGGGGCAATCATTGGTGTACGTGCAAGTTTTGTCATTGTTTCTTATTTCTAGACGATAACGTGCATCTTTACCTTTATATACACTTTTTCTTAATTGTCTTTATTCCACGTACCTATTCGCGCAAGCCTAATTGCCTTTATTCGACTTATTCCCGCAAGCCTATAAAGGCGTGTGGTAACACTATAAGGTATCGTCCGATGTAGCTCACAGTGTTGGGCTGTATACGGTGCATGTACGGGCCAGTAAGTGTATCTGAGAGAGAGCCGATAAATAGGCGTCCAAAGTTTGTGAGGGGCAGGATCGGCGCCGAGGCGAGCGGCTTCATCTTTCCACGAAGTTAATAAACTGCGGTCAGCTACAACGCTGCGAATACAGGTTAAAAATGCATCACCACTGCTTCGTTGGCGTTCGGAATGCAGCCGTATTCGCTGGTCGGCAGCCTATGTTCCAGAAGTCGAATCAAGTATATGAACACGTCGACTGGCACGCTGATAAGCACTGCCGCGCTGTTCCAAAGCAGGAACATCTCGGTGGGCAGCAAGAGTTCCTGCAAGCGAGCCGCGCCCAGTCTTACACCGCTTCTACAGGATAACGTAAATATAGTATCAGGTCACAATATCAAGCAGTTACAGAGACGCTGATAAACAACAACAACAACAACAACAACCACACTAGAGATGACGTGATATACTGATACTCGAAAGACTTGTGCACCTTTTGCGAGACCGATTGTGTGCGGAATGTGGTCTCAGCAATATTGGCGGGGCGAGATGCGAGGCTCGATAACGCTGTGTGCTTACGCGAGGCCTATCAGTGGCCGGATTCGCGAAAACGTTCTTACGCTAAAACTGGTCGTAGAAGCAGGTGTCAGTCAATTGTGGTGTTGGACATTTCATTAGCGAAGGCGGTTGGCCGAGGGCACTTACGTACGAAAAGCTTTGTGAATTCGGCCCCCAGTTTCTGATGTGGCGAGGGATCTTCGCAACGTCACATCGCTGTTGACTGGCAGGTCATGGACCAAGTTGCGTAGAAACGTTAAAGACATAGCACGTGCGCCGTTTCTGTCTTACCTTACTTACTGCGATCGCAAGCACGAAAATACTTTTAAAAAGTTAACATCATAATTGGCAGCCACTGCAGCTTCAGTTCCCACCACATCGAAGGTTTGCTTTGCCGCATCTTATATCACCAGCAAGGTTTGGTTGACAAAATGCGTCTCTTTAAAGAACCCCTCATCAGGCGTTGTAAACTGACAAGCGCAGTGCATGGATAACGCGCTGACGATGGTGTACGCGCAAAGTGTCAAATCGTTGCACGACGCGAAGACAAGTGAAATCTCAAGCGAAAGCCTGTCTGCCCTTCCTCTCAAGGGAGGCACGCCTCTGGCCGGAGATTCAAGGTCACATGTATAACCGCCTCTATGTAAGACGCACTGCCTCCAACGTCCCAGATTATGGCACGTTGCTTCGGTAAATCGTCCAATGCAGAGCGTGCAATCACGCCACTGGAAGTGCGCTGCGATGCAAAAGAAAGGATGATAAAGAAAAAAAAACGGACAAGTTTGCACTCGGTCGTGCTAAGGTCAGGCACAGCGAAACTGTCGATCATCAAGTCTTACTGGCTGCTACTGCTAGGTATTAACTTGGTTGCTGCTAGGTCTTAATTTGGTTTAACTTAACTACGCATGTAGGGAAGGTATTCTCGAGCGATCATTTTCGTAGGTACCTTCCCTTTCGCGACATTTCGCGTGACTAGAGCTGGACGCGTCGGCGCCTACGAGCGACAGGTTCCTGGCATGCCACAAACGCAGGCAGGCTAGCCAAGGTTGGCAAAGTGCCAAGAACGCTGTTGCTTGCCAACGCCGGACGCGTTGGAGGCTAGCCGCTCGATATCTAGCGAAAGTTGACATGACTAGGCGCCACCACTTTTATGGCAAACTCCGAGGCCAAGTGCATGCACACTGGGCGAAAGCTATGCACAGTGTACGTGCGGCGAGCAGCAGACTTCACACCAGGTTAACGTCCCGGCGCATGCGCAGTAGCGCGCAGCTGGCGGGAGCTCGGCGGAGCCGTGTCTGTGTCCGGCGAAGCGAGCGCGCACCTGAGCCGGTGGTTACTAGGCAACGCGAGGTGACGTCATCGCTACTGATTCGGCGCATGCGCGGCTAGGCGAGGTTGGGCCAGATGGTGCGCAGCTGTCGCTTGGTTGTTGCTAGGCAACGGCGCGGAATTTTCTGCGGACTTCGGACATTTCTTCCCTAGCTTCGCTGCTAAAAGCCAAAATTAGGGCAAGGCTCGTGACGTGAACGTGACGTGTTCCCTCAGCTATGCCATGGAAGAAGACAGAGAGGGAATGTTAAATAATGGGGTTTTACGTGGCAAAACCATGATCTGATTATGAGGCACGCCGAACTCCGGAATAATTTGGACCACCTGGGGTTACCTAACGTGCACCTAAATCTAAGTACACGGGTGTTTTCGCATTTCGCCCCCATCGAAATGCGGCCGCCGTGTCCGGGATTTGATCCAGAAAGGAATGTCACTTGCGGATAGAGGCAAAGGGAGAGAGAGTGTATATGTTGGCAGTGAAGCTTGCATCCTGGAAGGATGGCTTAGCGACATTTCTGTTTTTCCTATCTCTTCTAATAATGAATCGGGGGAAAAAATGGGAAAACAATTTTCAAGGTAGAACGCTCCCCAGACGTCGCTTTACAACTTACTGTGTGTAATAAATATTTTCATATGGGATCTGGTGATGAGCCCTCCAATACTGTATCCCTATTTTCAGCGTTCTCGGACCCGTATAGATACGCGGCTCCCGCGCCATCGCAGTAAGAGGGACGCGCACCGTCCATACAATTTCCCGATACAAGAGGGGGATGAGACGACATTCCCGATTACATTATTTCTTGTCTAAGACCCCGTAGTCATGGCCATCTTGAATTCTCAATATATGCGGCCACCACAAGACGCCGAGCAAACAACGTCGTGTCGTGGGATGCGGTGCAACAGGCGTACTTAATCCTTATTCCTTATTCGCTGAGCGTAACTATGTGGCTTACAACTAGCTTATCTATTTGTTGTATTTTTTCCTCAACAATAGAATTGCACTTCCGGTATATAGCTCGGTTTAACAGCTTGAAATGTTTGTTAGTTTATTTTTTTTTCAGCTTCCGGTTTTAAACGTGTATGGTCGAATGCTGTCTAGCAAGCTCAGTCCGTCAAGCCTACTGTGACTTTTGCAGGACTGTATACTGTATGTATACTGCTCAGCCTCTGCTCATGCACTAGTATACAATTATTGTACATGCATCATTTCCCAGTATATAATATCACGCGTGTTCTCTGATCATTCTAACAGAACCTTTCGAAATTCCCGTGGTTGGTCTGAAGGGTACTTTCTTTATTTTCAACTACCTCGGCGATACTTTCAAGGACGGCGATCTTTATACGCAATTGTGCTCATTATATTAGGGAGAACAGAGTGGGGCTTTATTGACAGCATGCAAATGCTACAACCGACCGGGTGCAAATTATTCAGTGAAGGGGAGTTACTCGTAGTTCGGAGCCGACGTACCGCACTCAGGGTGAAAAATACGGCGATGGCCGAGAAGCATTTGAAACAGGCGTGGGTGGCCTTTAGGAATAGGAGGAGGATCGTCAACACTGAAAGAGACGCAGAGAAACAGAAAGAGAGAGTGTGTGAGGATGTAGGAGTTACTGCACACTTTTGCCTAGGCAAAACGGAAGAGCAAATCGTAACAAACGATAGAAACCAATGCGCGAGTAGGCCGCAACCTATGAAGTCTATAGTCCTTAAATCAATGCCAGAAGCAAGGAATTAAGCTACGGATATGGTGTTGGCATAGCTGCGGTTCGTTGACCCCAGCTCAACCAGAGACTTACTATTAGCCCTCTTCTCCCACTTCATAACTTAATAACCTAGCTTCGTCTATCCTATAAGCTAAGGTAGGATCATCATCATCAGCCTGTATTTATGTCCACTGCAGGACGAAGGCCTCTCCCTGCGATCTCCAATTACCGCATCTAACCCTAACCAACTCAACTACACGCACACAAACAAAAAAAAGAAGAAAAGCAAACGTAACACAATATTTTGGCCGATGGGATGTACTATGCAATGTAGCTTTTGCAGATTTTAGCACCAAATCGTGGCGACATTATAACAGAACCTGAGGCGCGTCTCCATAAGGTTCTCACTTGCACATATAGGATCTGAATAGGCGGTGAAGCTCGCAAGTTGCGCGGAGCTGTTTATTGCAGCAGCGATGTATTTGAAGGGAGGGGCATCAGTAAACCCTACGGTGCGCACTCAAAATTTTAACGCCCTTAAAGATGCAAATCAATTTGTCAAGCACCCTTATGTGTCTAAATACAAATAAAAGCACCCTTAAGGAAGGGCGTTTGACTGAAGTACAAACGAAATGACAGAGAAATCTTGCCCTCAGCTCGTCATACTTTTCACTCTTTATTAGGATTACTACACATCGGCATCAAAGGACAAACAATTCGTCCTTGAATAGGTTATGAGAAGAACGCCAGCTATCTTTATCTGCACTCAAGACCGCTGGGAATATTCAGCTGGGAACTCCAGCTGTCGCTTCCTTAGTTCAAGGAAACGCATGTGCCACCGTCTCATAATGGCTTCCTCCCCGTGTTCTTCCAGCTGCCCTGCGAGGTAATACTACAAGGCTTGCTCGTTGAGGTTGGCGGCGGGCTTCTGCTAATCAGCGGCACCGCCACAAAACATACAAGGTGACCGTTAGCCCTCGCTTTCTTTCCACAAGGGAAGCACTCATGCGAAAGAAACGTTGCATCTACCAAGTGCCAGACTGCCGTAGTTACTGAGCACTGAAACATGGCGTGATGCGCCGTCACCTTTCTGCCACAGTTGGGGCAGCTGTTATTTGGAACCCAGCGTGCGCGATAATAAATAATCCCCCCCCCCCTTTCCAAATCCAGTCCATCTCCCACACCTCGTCAGGAACGCGATGTGCAATGTTTCAAGCATGTATCGTGTCGTGAATAATAAAGGTTTTAAGACTTGTCAAAGAGAATTATTTCAGCGAATGAAAACCCGCTACCCGTAACGTACTAAGGTGTCCACGAAAAATAAATGGCATAAATGAGCTGAAAAGTGCCCGTGTAAACGCATTCATAAGAAAAAATAAAGAGAAACGTAAAAAAGGTTTGTTTATTTTTTGTAGATCTCGTTCACTTTTAAAAGTGCAGTCTCGCAAGATTCCTTTTTTGTGTGTGTGTTTTTTTCAGACTGACCTCTACTGCAGACACAAGTGTAAATGACTCAACTCACGATCCGTGCAGGACGAAGACGCGTCGGAATCAGGAGGCGAAGGTATGGAGCCAAGCAGTATGGCCTCCACGATTTCGATCGTGCCTATGCACTGCAGCGGGAGATGAAGAAAACGCTGTGAAAGGCGTGCTGCAGGCTGTACGAAGCGCTTAGGCTGCACGAAGCATTCGTACAGTGTGTCTCACACTGGATCACGAAAAAGCAAGGCGCAGTAAGCAGGACTTCAGTGTACCAAGAAAGGGAAAAAAAGTACCGTCTACTGAATTTACTTTCGAGTTAAAGGAGTACTCGCGTGACATTTTTTTTCGGTTTTTTTACTTTTAATTTTATGTTTCAAATGCAGGTCCTTGACCTCAAAATCTCAGAAGAAATGTTGGTGAGCTTCAGTGTATTCTAAACTTATTAAGGCGAAAGCCTTAGGTGGCTACGTTGGCGGTTCCCTTGGCGTGAACTTGGCGGTGACCTTGCAGTGACCTTGACGAAACTATGCCGTGACGAAAAATATCCGGAGTCGCAAAACGTAAAAACATCTCTAAAAATGTTCGGATTGACGTGACATTTCTCAGAGAGGTTTCTCTAAACATAATAAATTAGTTGCCTTGAAAAGAACATTTGGTAAATTTCGGCCTGGGTGGGAATCGAGACCGGGCCTCCGCGGTGCGGAGGCCCGGTCTCGATTCAAGCACTTTAGGAATAGTTACGTCATCTTCAGCTGCACTTGAACGTTGAGTAGACCTGGCTTTTTTAGCAGCTTCCTATCAAAAAATTCAAGCACCTTAGGAATAGTTACGTCATCTTCAGCTGCACTTGAACGTTGAGTACACCTGGCTTTTCAGACCCGCTCTAAGGACAATGAGAGTGCTGGCACCTGCTTGTTCTAACGTGCTAGCATTCTTAGGTTACTTCATGTACTTTTTGGAGGTAACATATATATGTTTGTATCTATGTATCTACCTATATTTGCATCTAACCTTTTCCCGCCTACCTGGCTCACTGGGTGGTCCGTAAGTAATAAGTGATGCTGGTTAACTGATGCTGGGCTTGTGCCACTCAGTATGTGTTCCAAGGACAATTCGGTATGCGTATGTTTCTCTAGAGCCGCTGGGTATGTGGCACTGGGTATGTGCGGCCCTTCAATCAACCTCTTTGACACCAACCTGGATATTTATCACTCTTAAATGAGCCTCTTTGACGCCAAATTAGGTTACTGGGTATCACAACGTCAACAAACAACACCTACGTAGATGTTGACTGAAGTTTACTGTGTTGTTTTTTTTTTTTTTATAGCGAAGTTGTATATAGTTAGGCCATGTCCTTGGTCCGCGATCAAAAACTATCATCAGCAATGGCTCGAGCGTTGTCGTCTTCCTCCACAGCTAGTTGGGCGCAACCGCGCGAACGCGCTCGTGCCTCTTCTGCTCGCGCATTCGTCGTCATCGTCGTCTTCCACAGCCGGCTTCGTTCCACATCTGCTCGAACGTGGGACCGTATAGCACACGCGCGCATGCGCGCAAGGTCATACGTTCGAGCAGACGAAGTTGCGGTCTCATTTTAGCTCCGCCTTCGCCAGGCTGCGAGTGGTTCGTACGCTCGAACAGCGATTTTCCGGGGAACGACGTTGAGAGCAGCGGCCAGCGTCATCGGCTCTGCGCCATCTCCGATGTCGTCGTCGCGGCAACGGAGGCGCGCGAGAGTTCGACGGTGCCTACACGCGGTTCAAGAGAGACTTTCACAACCGTAACTGGGGATCGAGTTGTACAGTTTGTGATCGGCTGTGGTTCGACAACGACCAGTGGCGTAGCCAGAAATTTTGTACGGGGGGGGGGGGGGGGGGGGGCTCAGGTTGCAGCGTGGCCTCCTCCTTATAGAATGTGTCGAGGGATTAAATACAGGAATAATAACTGCATTGCCATTGCCAATGCCATTGTTTATGAGATGCTGCAAAGGAATTATTGAACGCTATGCACTATGAATACAAGTATGTATTTTTTCATAAAAAATGTATTCGTATGTCCCCAAATTCTCGCAGCAATAACTGATATCAATGCTACCGCATTTTTTGTCTAATAAGTAGGGAAAATATCACGCGAACTTTAGAACTATATATCAGTTCAAAACCAGCAACGCAGTAAATTCAGGTGATATGAAAAACGTAAAGGCCATGAAATTAACAAGTTGAGGATAAATATTTTGATGAGTCTATGTCATTCAAGAACCTTGTTTACATTTTTGTACATATGCAACGGCCAGGGAAGAACCTCAATGACGCTGTCCTTCGTTGCAATGGATTGCGCAGGAGCAGCTGTTACTGGTCGTGTATTGTAATTACATCGAGATTATAGTCGCAACAGTGAGTGCATATAAAAAGCAGGAGTTCTGCAAAATACACATTAGAAATGCAAAGATAGAATGGAATATACAAATGCGAAGATACAACTTGATAAAGGGCAAAAAAAGTGTCACTGGAAACAAGTTCACTGCTTGTATACACAAAAACTCGCAACAAGATATTTAAATGTACGTATAAGTCTCCAATAAATCTACGTATCTAAGCAAACGTCACTGTATATAATGCGTCAAACAAGATGAATAAACATGTTGCTCAGTCACAGATAGTAAACTATATGCATAGTTAGACAGGCGATCCAGGCAAGAACAATACTATGATAGCAGAAATCGTGATATGTACTTGGGCCATGCTGCGGTCGCGACAGCGTCATATGGGTAGAATAATAGAGGAAGGTGCAGAAATCAGTACGAAAATGTGCATTTTAGCTGCCTGCACAGCGGCAACAATTATTCTGCACCCGAAATCAAAGAAGGCTATTGCTTTGTTTCAAAAAAGAAGTAAAAGCAGGTAGCCAAAAAAAGGAAAGAATAGGACGAATGAAAGCCACAGATGCTGCGGCAAGTTCTGCTACCCTATATCCGAGTGTGTTTGTTGGGAAACGCTGTGTGCGCCGGGATTTCAATGAGCAAGGCCAGTCAAAATTGGTTATTGATGTCATCGCAATTTTCGTATTCGTATGATAATTTTGATCATGCATGCTAACTGTTACTATAAATGGTGAAAATTTATGCGGTTTTAAAAGATAATGAACAGGCATATGTTTTCATAATTACGAGTTTATGGACCTGAAGGAAGAGAGCTTTTACTTGGATTGATTTTTGCTGCTTCGCTATCTAAAGGACAAACTTCACTGGGCGGGGAAGTTTAGTGAAGCGGTCAATGACTTCGGACACGTTGACGCTGACGTCTCTGTGGGCGTATAAATGATTCAGCCTAACCATGCGTTCCTCAGGCATTGCAGAGCGCAAGAAGTTTTTTTAGTAATCTCACGTTTGAAAATATTTGCTCTGCGCTGGCAGTGGTCACGAGAAGGGTGACTAGAATCTTCAGCAGTTTGTACACATTTACATAGAACCTCCAGTTGCAATGAAAGAGGGCATCTATTCCGGTGCTAAAACCTAAATACACTTCTTCGATGTCGTTGGCATCCTTGTTTAGGTACCTTGCACAAACAGTAAGTTTTTCGATTGCAGCAATATGCGTCGTTTCGTCAGCAAGTACGAAGAATCAGCCTGCAGAGTTTACTTTTGCATCTAGGCTTTCTTTGATAATTTCACCACAAATTTCTATAATTTGGTTTTGTACATCTGGGTTTAAATGCGAGGCATTACTCGGGCAACTTGCCAAATGGTTCTTCAGATATGTATCTCCACAAACAGCTCGCATGCGAAGAAGCGCTGTGAAAATACCACTATTAAATTTCCAGCCGGGACTTTGCTTTAATCCATAGGACCACTGTCCCTATGGCCACGGAGATCCAGACTTTGTCGCCCGCAAAAAAGAACTGTCTCAATAATAGGCCGCTATAACTTTCTTCTGTTTTCTCTTATTTTACTTTGCCTGCCCTCGTCCAGCTGATCGATCACATTGGGCGCGCTTCCTGAAAATGTTTGGAAAAATTTATCAGCTGCCAGCTGACAGTGCGCAGAAGTGATACAACGAAATCCAGCCCGATTTCGCAATATTCGCGCCGAAATGTGTTTTAGAGCGTGAAAAAGACATTGTAGACAAAATTGCGAATGAGTCCCTGCGCCGTTGATTGTTTTGGTGGGCGCGGGGAAAAAATTGCGGGGGGGGGGGGGGGGGGGGGCTGAAACCCCACAAGTCCCCCCCCCTCCCCCCCCCCCCCCCGGCTACGCCCCTGACAACGACCTCTTCGAAATCAACGGGACACGGGCGGAAGAGCGACGGCACAAGGCGGTGGACGTGTTGACTCGGTGCTTTCCCGGCGAGAAGGACGCTGCGAGGCTTCGAGTATGCAGTACTTGCAAGGACGCTCTCGTAAAGGTAGCGTGCCTCGTTTCAGCACTACGAAAGGGTACGTGTATCCTCCCCTGGCCTCCGCACTTGCTCAAGCTTAACGCCGCGCCTTCCGTTCATGTGCATGCGGTGACTCACGCACGGCAGCGGAAAATTTGGCATCAAAGGGCAAGTGTTTAACGTAGCGATCGACGTGCAGATGACGGTGCATAGTTTGCCGCGTGGGTACGGTGGCTAGATGGGTAGGTGTGCCGACCGAGCGTAGTTCACCACTTCTCCGCATCATGACGCAAAATTGGCGCTGCGGACAGTAGAAAGGTTCAGCGGCGCGCTACGGTGGCTGCGCTGTGTAGACGAGCTGCGTGTCTGATAGTATCGCTTGCCTCTGATTGTATCTTTGAAGTGCGCGTTATAATACCGTTCTGAGCAGTGTAGGCCAAGCCAGAATGAGGAACTTGTTGTTGTCGTCTAGTCAGAAAAAACGAAATGCTGAAGTAAATTTTCTAGCTTGGCGATTGGTCACATTTATTGGTACAAATGCGGCGCTCCAGCCCATTGCATTAAATACGTAGATGCATTTTTTTCCATGCATAACACAATACTGCAGTGGTTTTATACGGTATATGGAAACGTGTTTACGTGAAATTTAGTAATTTCTTATGTTTCAATTGCGAGAAATCTAGCTATTATGTTTATTGCTGCCTCAGTTACGGTATTTAAGTTGTTACGAGACGAATTGTGTTGGTAAGTGCACATGGTTCACTGTTTGGTTCCAATAAAATAAAGCAATACGTCTTGGGCTACATTCAAGAATATATTTAAAATACAAGAAACGCTCTCATAACTTTAGTCAGCAGATGCACCAACATAAATAGCCTAGCGCGCCAGCAACGTCTCAACGTTGGTCCACCACATCATAACATTAATTTATTCACAGCACACGCCTCCGCTTCAGGTGATTCTTCTTCTCCCTGTTGCTTTCACGCCCCATGTTCTTGTCCTTGACAAGAAAGTAAAGGAGCATAATTGAATAGAATTTCACAACATCTTTTGTTAGCTCTTTCTTGTGCCGCTCACAGCCGATCATATTCGGAGGATTCAGCTGCAGAAAGGATGCAAAGTCGGCGATACTGTTCCTTCGTAACTCATATTTAAACTGAAGCACAGCTTGAAGGCGTTTTCGAGCGATGCTACCAGTTTTTTAGTGCTTCAGAAGGGAGCAACAGCCCTGACCTACTCATTCTGTTGAATTCAGTAATGTCCCTGAGCAATCGCAGCACTTGGTTCTTTGCAGGAACTTTCTTGCTACATAGCCTGCTATATAGAATATAAGCATCGAGTCACTTTTCTTTTCCCTGTAGCAGCGCAGCGCTGCTCGATGTCGCAGGCGCTGAGCACCTCATGTGCGGCTTGCAAATTTCCAATGTCGAGGAGCTCATCGACGTACGCTTTTCGGTGTACGGCTTGCTCATAAACTTCGCCGATACTGAGCAAGCTACTGAGCAGCCCGGGGCGAACATTTCCGCTGTCAGACAGCGGAACAATTCCGCTGTCTTTCTCACAAATTTAGAGCCCGACTTGCAGTTTGGAACGAAGCAGTAGGTCTCCTTGGTGGTCTTCTTTGGTGGAGCAACGCCGCCGCTAATCTCGCCGGTCATCTTTCCTACCTGGAACATTCCACATCGCTTAGGAACTTACAAACAGTACGAGAGATGCGGAGCTCTTCACCTTTGAAACTGACACGAACAGATGACATACAACTATTCCAATACGGGCTTTATTTTTTTTGCTCGCCGCCAGTCCGCCAGCCCCCTGTAGCAGACGACGCGCGCCGCTGAACCTTTCTACTGTCCGCAGCGCCAATTTTGCGTCATGATGCGGAGAAGCGGTGAACTACGCTCCAGAAGCGGCGGTCGGCACACCTACCCATCTAGCCACCGTAGCGTGGGATTGCCGACCACGCCGCCATTGAGGTCCAGATCAAACGTCAACTCCCGTCGAAGCCGACGTACAAGAGGGGACTGGTTAAGAGGTTCAACAGTGCGTCACCGATCCCAAGGTGCCAACGACCACGAGTCGCTCGTGTTTGGACTTGACCTTCGCCAAGAGCATGTCCATCGTCGTCACCAAACCCTTGGCCGTCTACCATAGCGACCACAAAGCAATAGTGACTTCGGTGAAAAAATAAACAACACCATAACATTTATGTATCTCTGTGTTGTACATTTAGATATACCATCTATACAGCTTCGCTGGTCATCCACCTTCACAGAGTGGAATGGCTCATTAATTTTAAGTGCGACGCACTTTAGGGGCCCGGGCTGTCGGCGTGCAATGTGATCTCATGTCGTTGTGGTCACGCGCAATAACAGGGCCAAAACAAGTCCAGAATTGATCAAAATCAGTTCAAAATAAACTATCATGATTCAGAATAATATAAAAAATGTGAATAATCAAGCATTAAGCGCATTAATTAGCAGAAACTCTTGAAAACCTTCAAAATCTTGTAATGTGATCTCATGTCGTCATGGCCACGCACAAAAATAAGTTCTCAAAACGGAGTCAAAACATGTGCAGAATTGATCAAAACCGGTTCAAAATAAACATGATTCAGAATAATATACAGGATAGGAGTAATCAAGCATTAAGTACATTAATTAGCAGAAACTCTTGAAAACCTTCAAAATCTTGTAATGTGATCTCATGTCGTCATGGCCACGCACAAAAATAAGTTCTCAAAACGAAGTCAAAACATGTGCAGAATTGATCCAAACCGGTTCAAAATAAAGATGATTCAGAGTAATATACAGGATAGGAATAATCAAGCATTAAGCGCATTAATTAGCAGAAACTCGGGAAAACCGTTTTCCAAACGTCAGTCTGGTACCAGCATAGCGCAAGAGAGGGCGCCACCACCCCACAAGCACTCGATTCCTCCTCACTCCAGCGCTACTCCTGCACCCGATCAGCGCGCGCCGTGTGGCAAGAGAGAAGGAACCTTTTCGCGGCGATCTCGTGGGCGCTGCCATGTTTGATTACGTGGTGACGCGTCCATTGCTGGCCTCAACTGCCTCCGTGTTTACAATGGATGTGTATGACGCCGGTGCGGCTTAGCAAACTCTGTTTCGGCAGATATTGTAGACGGTGACTGGGTGGACGACACGAAGCTTTGGCCACGGCGTCAGAAAACATGCAAAGCGTTTTCGAAGCTTATTAAGCTACGTCCAAACGGCGCGAGCAGCGTATACGGTGTTTGCTCTAAAAGCGGGGCTAAATATGTACTCCAAGATATCCAAACTTTCTGCTCATGAATTGAGTCAGGATTATCGTGTTTTGTTCGTCATTCTTTATTTGGCAAATAATTTGAAGCAGCGGCTCTGTCATGTTTCTGACTCGGTAAAGTTCCTCGGTGCGGTCACTATATGTGATGAGTTTCTGCCAAATCGCTCGCGGGTGTGCTCAGTTCCGTTGGATGTGTTGTTGCTGCGCACAAGGCTTTAAACGTAGCTGTTCTGTACATTGTAATATCTTGTAGCAAAGACCTATTATCGCTAATAACTCGCTTACTCTTATGGACCTTCACGGAACATTCAGCTTTGACCATTTGTGCACTATCGGTGTAGTACCGTCATTTATTGTGTGTATATAATGCGCATATATTCAACTGGGCGCCCATATTCGTGACACGTTGGCGAAAGAGTGGGCGTAAGTTTTCGTGCCAGTTGGGGTAGATGTGTGTAGGATACTGTGCGCGAAACCTACTATGACAGGCAGAGGCGCTATCCATTTATAATTGTTTAACGAGCGGTACTCACTCTTGCCGACATTTCGGGGCTGAAGCCCTTTCTTTGAAGGTTAGCGATACAACGCTGGCGGATGAGCGAATTTCTGTATCCTCGAGGAAAGCCGTACATCTCGAAGTACGGGAAACACGCACGGACAGTTGCAGCAGTCGTCCGCGAACTTGGCCACACAGATTCATTACATTCCTTAATATGCCAGTCACTATTTTTGCAACCAATTACTGCACACGTCTTCAATCCACATGATTCAATCAGCATGATTGGAGCGCAGTGCGTTAGCGAATACTCAGTTGCGTTCCCGACAGCTGATCGCACAGAAGCAAGGTAGAAGCGGTAATGGTTTCGTATTCGTGCGCGGTCACTGAGGCGACGTATGGCGCGCTGCCGGATGCGCCATCTCGTTTCTCTAGAACATATTGCTCCGCGAAAAGGGTCAATAAGCAATTGGCGCGCTCCGGAACTTCGTTTGTGCCATGGATGCCGAGCTGCAGGTGCGCATAGAGCGACAACGCTGGCGAACCTGGCGCATTGCTTCGCACTTCCCCAGGTTTCACGTTAGTCGAGCTGCATTAGCGCTGTATTTGAACTACACAAGCGCAGGATTTTTTTCCAGTAACATCGCTACACTATAGCGTTATTGCTTGTAGGATATCGATCGTGTGCTCGCAGCTGGAAGTACGTAAAATGAATAAATCCTTACCATGAACACTGCCATGGCAATGCGAACAGTAGTAGTGTTCGGACCTAAGGGCAATACACAGACGTTACTTACGTTATCCATTTACACATCCCGAACAATGTCGAACAATATTTTACGTTCTTTCTGATATAAGGTATCCAGGCCTTACGTACATAACGTGGAAGCTAAGGAATAGTTGACAGTCACATTATCGTACGCTAAAGAGGATGAAAGCGAAAGACTGTAAGCTCACGAGACATTAAATTATTTTGACACTCTCATTCGATTGCATTACTTCGTTTTACTTTTTCTCCCTTTACTTTTCCTTTCTTCACTGTAGGTTTAGGTAGTTCATCTTTCGAAGACGTACTTTCCATCATGTGACACAGCGCGTTCAGTAGGACGAGATTTTATACGTGGTGCCACGTCATTGCACGGGCTTTTTCCATGACGCACCTAACCGAACGTACACGTAGACACCGTATGACGGGTCGCGGTAGACATGACAGACACATAATTGACGTATGAGTCACTTTTTTCACCTTAAATTCGCGTTAATTCACATTTGATTAACCCTTACATTCACATTTCATTTCATTTTCATTTCATTTTATTTGGGCCCATTTACAAGCAAATGGAGGGGGCCAAGGTAAAAGCCTTGCACAAAGGCCTAACACTTAAAACACTGAATTCACATTGAGACTTGCCACCTCTAATCATTTATCATGCCGTTTAATGTGTCTGAGACGTCACTTGATTTTTTTTTGAGCGGCTTCCTAGCTTGTACGATCTTGGTTTTCTAGAGCGTAATAAACACGGGAAGCCGTGGCATTCAGCACTATCAGTGCAGTCTAACGGTGGCGCCGAAATGTCTCGCGCATGCTCAATGGCGACTTGAATTTTGGTGCCCGAACGCCGGACGGTTGTCGGATTTTTCGACCCATGAGCCATCTGAGGCTTTCGCCTTGAGAAACTGCAGCAGCGTTTTGAATCGGTCTGGTTATCGAGAACAGCGCTGCGTGTGTCCATTCTGGTCTTCGTCTTGTTTTTCCACCCGTTTCCTTGAAGTTCCGTAGATAGTTTGGGTACTGCGCGTGCACAGCAAACACCAACACCACTTCTTGTATTCGCTGACGGTTCATTAGTTTACGTATGCAAGCGCGTTATCCTTAAATTGTTCTAGAATGGCCTGTCATTTAGGTGTATGGACACCGGACGCACAAGCTTTCCATGGTCACAGCAACGCCAGGTCACATAGCCTAGCGAGCGGAGGAATCATGCAGTAAACTTTGCGCGTTCACAATTAATACTCTCTAACCAGCGTTGATATCAAGGCAAGCGTTTTCATGTTCTGCATATTATATATACAGGGTGTTTCAGCGAACACTTTCAAAAATTCTTAAAGGTTGCCTGTGGCAGATAGCACAATTCTAGCTCATGAGCTGGTCTACTCGAAGAGGCGGACATTACTTGCACAAGAAGTTGAAATGCATAATCAAATAATTAACAAAAATAACTAATTAAGTTTTGAACTATTTACCTGATGGCCCATATTGCAATTTACAAATTGTAGCCGTGGAGTTCGCAAGACCCGACTTGGAACGAATTCTCGAGATGACACCAATTTTGAGATATTAATACCCGAACTTTGCGGAGAAATGCATTGGCATTCCAGTTCGTTTCTTAACAAAACGTCCCTTTATGCATTGAAGCACAAAATTAGCTGGAACGCCAATGCATTTCTCCGCACAGTTCCGGAATTAATATCTCGAAACTGGTGTCATCCTGAGAATTAATTCCAAGTGGATCCGCCTTGCGATCTCCACGGCTACAATTTGTAAATTTGCAATATGGGCCATCAGGTAGTTAGTTAAAACATAATTCGTGAATTATTGTTAATTAGTCAATTATGCATTTCAATTTTTTTGTGCGCGTAATGTCCGCCTCATCGAGTAGACCAGCTCATTAACTAGAATTGGGTTATCTGCCACAGGCAACCTTAAATAAATTTTGAAAGTGTTCGTTGAAATACCCTGTATGTATATATGACGTATATGTGTAAATGTGCATGCCATATGTGGTCGAACGCTGCGTGTAACGCTGCTGTGATAAGCTTATCAGCTTCAAGCAAGCCATGAAACGGGCGCGCGTCTATTGCTTTTCCGAACGGCGTCTCATTTGAGTCCTATAGCCCAAGCGGCTGGCATCAGCAGCTCTTGCACGAATCCGAAATAGCCGGAAAGTCTTCTAGCCAGCGCCCGGTGCCCATATGCGTTGAGTTTCGCGGTGGGCACAACACCCGTGTCTCGAGTGAACTCGACTAAAATTTAATTCCCGCTATACATTTCAGCGCCGATGCGCCAAAATTATGTGCGGCCAGCTCTTAACATTACGTAGAGGAATGTCAGCAAATAGGAATGAAACCAGATAAACGAAAACACGAGGAAGACACAGAAAGATACCAACACCCTTCTTGTACCTTTGTCTGTGCCTTTCTCATTGTTATTTCCTGGATTTCTTTCTGTTTGCTTGCATTTTCCTGCGTAATAAGTTCCATGCACAAATTTACCCGACCAACCACGATAATGCACAGTTGACCTAAGTTAGTTTTCTATCCTTTAAATTTTGCTGAAATAGATGGAGCGGTGACGTTTTTCGAGCAGTTTTCAAGGAATGCAAATACCCAAGGAGCCATGTGTCAGCGCTACCAAACACCTCCGAATACCAACAGACATCGCATTAATACATTAACCGGATGGAGTGACGTAAAATGACAGAACTAATCAGCTTTCTCACGCTAAACTACACCGGGCACTTTGCTACTCGAGATCAATCATGCAACCTATGCGTCTCCTCTTACGCATTAGCCAAGAGGATAAAGGGATCTTTCTCACTATCGTTGCCAAACTTAACCGAAGACAGGATTAATAATTAAATAAACGTAAACACTTTACCAACACTGCCTCACCTCGAACTGACCGTGCCTCATATCAGACGATTTTTAATGCGTTAGCATTAGGAGTGTCAAAGCGGGGAAAAAAAAGTGTGTCTAAGAAGTGTGGAGAGCCGGTCACGTTGTAGAAGTAGAGGGGATGGGAGAACTTAGAAAAGTGTGTATGTGGATATACCGGGTATTTCAGCGAACACTTTCAAAAGTTTTTAAAGGTTGCCTGTGTCCGATAGCACAATTGTAGTTCGTAAGCTGGTCTACTCGAACAGGCGGACAATACTTGCGCAAAAAAATTGAAATGCATAACCGAATAATTAAATAGAATTCACTAATTAGGTTTTTAGCTAATTACCTTACGGACGGACGGTCCCTATTGCAATTTACAAATTCTAGACACGGAGTCGGCAAGGCGGATCCGCTTGGAATGAATTCTCAGGTTGACACCAGGTTCGAGATATTGATTCCCAAACTTTGCGGAGAAATGCATTGGCGTTCCAGTTACTTTTGTGCTTCATTGCATAAAACAACGTGTTGTTAAGAAAGCGGCGCAATCAGAAGGAGTCTATTTTGCGTGTATATGCGGGCTTCTTTCACGTTCGGAAATACACTTTTATGTAGCACGTACTGAGCAACAGAAAGCTGTATCGGGAGTTTCTCATGTTGGGCTACAATTTTCTCATTGACACTTTTAATCTAATTATAATAATTGAGAAGTTGAATAATTAATTAAGACTAATTGTGGAATTAGGCGGAATGCAGACAAATAATATCAGCATCTCCAAGTGACGGCAAACAACATTACCTTGGTTCGGTCCAGCTACGTGGCCATTTGCATACTTTGAAATTTTGGCCCAAGTTACGTGAAACACCCTGTATTCTCGTTTGCCTTCTAAGGTGCCGTTTTAGAGACCCCCTTACGTTGTCGGCTCACATTTGCTCGTATAGAACAATGTCAGAACGAATAGATCGGTGCGGCAGCTTTCATCGTATGACTGTGCGAGGTTAATGAGCAGCTGATGGTACTCGGTGCACCAAAACGCACGAGATGATCGCGATGTGTGACCACTTCAAACGGTGCGATACATTCGGCAAAAAGTTGCTCGGCCGCAACCACTTTAACGCTTTTCAAGGCCATCACGACAACAATTAGCAACCATATAGCGAGACTTCATGCCGTTTAATAAGATTGGTGCGAGGTTATTGCCACAGATTGGAAAGGACAGCTTACCCATTTTTTTTTTTCTCTTCTTCGACTTCGTTCTTCACGAGACGCCGCAACGAAAGAGAGCGGTTCGTGTTGGTAATTTATTAAATCTTACCAGTGATAAAACGAAGCACATTAAGGAGAAAGCAAATATTAAAAAGAAAGGTTTGTTAGTGACTGCCTTCGAAGGGCGTGTCTCGACGGCAGTTTTTAGCATGTCGTATAGACAAAAAAAAAGTTAAAATAAATTCTGGGACGCTGCGGGCCGAAACCCCGATCTCATTATGAGGTACGCCGTAGTGGGGGAGGGTGGCGATATGGGCTTGTTAGTCGGTCATCATAGAATGGTATCTGGATAGCGCAGCAAGACACGGACACAAGAAGAAAAGAAGACGAAGACAAGCGCTGTCTTGTCATATAGATCTCGTCTTCGTTTCTTCTTGCGCCCGTGTCTTGCTGCGCTATCCAGATACCATTCCGTAGTGGGGGACTCCGAATAATCTTTTACCACCCGGTGTTCTATTAACCTGCAACTAAATCAATAACTACATCAGCGTTCTTGCATTTCAACCCAATAGAATTGCGGCCGCCGTGGCTGGCATGGAACCTGCGACCTCGAGCTCTGCAGCGCAACGTCACTATACAAGCTACTGCGGTGGTTGTACACGACAAATTGAACGAGATTTTCAAAGGGAATGCGAAAATAAGCAGGCATGTTTTTTTTTCTCCCTCGTAAAGTTCTAAAACTCAAATTGCAGGTACAAGCATGAAAACATTGGCGTTGAGAACTTGTGAAATTCCCTTTTTGTTACATTCCCTCGTTGCTTTTCCCTAATTTCATTCGTTTAAATGGCTGTCCTCTCTGTCACGCACTCTCTGTCCTCTCTGTCACGCCCAAGAACAGGGCGGCGTAAGCAAAGAGAACTCGGTGGTCTTCAAGTAATTTAAATCCTTGAACGTTCGAAGAAAGAAAAGAAAAATTTTGAAATAAGAACTCTTTTGACAGACGTGACTGAACGCCATAGAAGCGAGGCCAGGAAATGAAGAGGAAGAACCGCACAAGAGGCCGGCAACGCGTGATCACGCTCGAGCACGAGCTCCGAACGAAGAAGAACGAGTGGCCCTCGTCTGCGGCGGTCGTATACCGTGCCGCGAAGATCTGCCGCGACTTGCGTGGGCCGGATACGTCACAATCATGGACATTAGCAGCAGAGACAGCGTGATTGTCGTCGCCACCTTCTGCTGCGTGAGTTTTACGAGATTCTATAGGACTATGTTTCTCATACCCTTTCGCTTGACGGACGCACGAAGTGTTTCGTCAGGCTTAGCTCACACTTCCAACTGTGCGATTCGCACGGAAAGCTATATGTGGGCGTTGTTCTACTTAGACTACGCATTACGTTACGCTTAGGCCACCCCAACGCATCCTGTGCGCCTCATTCGCATGTCCCGCCTTGTTCCGTGGCATACTAGCAGGAGTCTTCAGCGGTGAACATGCGAATTGCTAGTGAGACCTAATTGCCCATTAAAGGGCGCCTACAAACCGCAGACACAAACGAAAGCCATCACGAAGACACGGGCCGCACCTCCAACTGCTTTATTTCAGATACAGGCCTAAGAGTAAATATACACATAGTTGCATACGCAGATGGCATCAATCACACCTTACGGCGTAACCATCATTCGAAGAATGTATAATTTCAGAGCGATACAGTTAGATTGACGTATGATGCACTTATACGTGCATGCGCTGGCCATTTTTTTTTATCTAAATGGCGTCCGTTAAGTTGCATGGCGTCTGATTGTTGCTCACGCCAAGAACATATACATCAAATCGCGGTTAACACTTAGTCCTTGGAGTGCGTATAAGACAGCGCATGTATAAGTGATACGTTAATCCAGCTGCACAACTCGAGAACACTTTGAATGCTGATTGTCTCGTCAGGTGTGATGGATGCCTCCTGCGCATGCGACCTTATGTATATTTATTCTTGCGTCTGTATTTCTGAAAATAAATTAGTAAGAAGTACCACCCCTGTGTTCATGATTAGTTTATTTTGTGTCTATGGTTTGTGCGCGTCCTTTTATTTATTTATTTATTT
The DNA here is from genome assembly GCF_013339745.2 of Dermacentor silvarum. Taxonomy (NCBI): domain Eukaryota; kingdom Metazoa; phylum Arthropoda; class Arachnida; order Ixodida; family Ixodidae; genus Dermacentor; species Dermacentor silvarum. Next base: position 112,521,474 of record NC_051157.2, read on the forward strand.
ATTTATTTATTTATTTATTTATTTATTTATTTATTTATTTATTTATTTATTTATTTATTTATTTATTTATGATACCCTCATCGTTAACCGACATAGCAGAGAGGAAGCAAGCAGCACAGCAAGGGCTTCTCTAACATGCTGTCGTTTAAGGCGTCGAACGCTTATTATAGCAACAGCGGCTAATCAATAATGGAAGGATTAGCTGCTACGTCGGGTTTTTGATAGTGCTCGCGTCGACTACGCTTCTTTAACGCATAGCATCCTTTTGAGCACGATAGGAGTTAAACATGAGCGTGATGTAGCAGTGCGAGTGGGCTTAATTGTGAGGCGTCCGATTTGCCAGCGGCGGACTCACGTAAACGCTAGTCACTCTGAAATTCAGCCATCTTGTTAAATTCGCCATCTTGTCGGCTTTGATTGGTTTAAAGGGCTGCCATACGACCTATGATTCGCTCAAAACCCCGTAACCGTGGAATGCGACAGCACAGCGAAAATTTTGACAATGTTCAAATTAGAACCTATACGGCCAGACTGTGCAATCACTGGGTTGGGTGGAAACAGCTCACGTGCACGTGTTACGCTGACTCAGCTATACTGGCTCCTCGGGGAAACAGAACAGCGCCAAAACGCACGTTACAGAGAAGGCAGACACTATAAAGGCGCTGATGCTGGTAATTCACTCAGCTATAGACTCGACTGGCGAGGCATTGATAAGCGCTGTCAAGCGGGATGTGTCGTTCACATCCAGCAACGGAGTGCGAAAAAAGCTGCTTTGGTGCGCTCGGTTCCCTAGCCCAGACACTGGCGGTAGCGGTGACGTCAGCCCAAAAGAAGCGGTTACTAGTATTAACACCTTTGGGTCTTTGCACGACCTCTGATCCGACCCGATCCGCGTAGGCCCTCGTTTAAACTGAACTAAGGGAAGAGTGACCCTGAATTGGGCGTTTTTCGGCAGTTTATCTTCAGCGGCACGCGGCCTTCTAACGCTGAAATGAGACTAGTATAGGGATCACGTTACGGATCGTTGCATGGTCAAGAAGGCCGAAATTTTCTTCTTTCTGTAGATTCAGTGTTGGCTGCATGGACACTTGTGCCCGACACAGCAGGAAAGTTCAATGCGCGGATCATTGCAGACATTAATATAACGCGCAGCTTTGCGTTTCCGATCTGCGTGCTCAAAGTACGGATCGAATTGTGGGATATAATATAACGCTCAATTTACCAATACTGTTTCATCTGGATGCAGTGCGAATCGTATCGTGAGCGCAATAGCTCATTTTATTTTCCTCCTACATGTATGAGCCATATAACATTTGAAAATGTGGGCACTGAATGCAGTTCGAAATCAGCTCGATCACGACCAACAGACGTTTTATTTCTGACCTGTATACTTAAAAAGAAAGAATGAAAACCGAGTGTAGACTGTGACTTAAGTGTGGTGGATTCATCGTGTTTGTTCGCAAACAAGATATTGTAAAAACCCGCCTATAACACAGACCCGCACATAACACGAGGCGAGATTTTATAGTAGCCAAAAAAGAAAAAGTTTCACCCACGTATATTACAAGTGAGGCAAACTCAGCGTAAACATTTATTTACATGTAACTTAGTACTTCAAGCAATCTTGTCCCTCGGTTGCGCTGTCTTCGGACAGTCCCTTGACCGAGTACTCTTCCCAGAGTCATGTTCTCTGTTGTCGAGCGCATTCGAAATGCCGCACTTCTTAAAAGCTTGCTATATCAGCACGTTATGGCGCACAAAACCATGCCGTCTCTAGATGGTTCCTTCTGTACGCCAGAGTACGAAAAGGATAGTTATAGCCATGCAGCAATATTAAACCAACATTTTGATCACGAATTGTGTTGCTGGAATTTCGGTTTGGATCAGCACATAGCACGAGCCGGAAACTTGGGACGCTAATACTCCGAAAAACAGTCGTCGTATCATATCCGGGTTTTTAGGTTAAGAGAAAAAAAGTTCAATGAGTTATGGAATTCGGTTCTATAAAAATCAGCAAGCAAGCTTGTGCACATATATGACACGGTTTTCATACACATCGCTTTTGTATGCTGCTTCATCGTTGCAACATTCCTCAAATTTCATAATTATGGACAATGATTACCACACGTGGTATAACCGTATAAACATCATCATGTATCGCACGCCGCAGAGTAGAAAACGTGCGCGCGCCAGTTAAACATATAACACGCGCTCTTTCCCCTCCGCAAGGCGCTAATGGAACTGGTTTACTTTCGCAGGTCAACAATTTCGTGGTATTTCTGGTACACGTGTTCCCACCTGAAGGCACCTTCAACAACAGGGAACCAGGTAAATATATCGATTGACTTTGCATTTTGAGCACGGAAGAAGCATTATACGCTTCGGAGTAGGCGCCGTGATTTTAAGGATCCAGCAAGTTCGAGGATGCGGACAAAAATTAAAGGAAATAAAGTGGATTCTGGGGTGTTAGTGCCAAAATCAGGATCTCATTATGAGGCACGCCGTAGTGGGGGACTCCTGGTGAATTTTGACCACCTGTGGTCTTTAAGTTGTACCTAAATGTAAAGAAAATGGCTGTGGTTGAACTCCGTTAAACCAAGTTTGTCGAGCGATAGCAGTGTTTTGCTTGCTTTGGAAAGGACAAAGACGTTGCTCGGCGCCGTGAGCAGCCTACCGCATCTACAATTGAACCACAACACAACACGTACAAAGACGCTGCTCGGCGCGGGAGCAGCAGCGAGCGAATTGGACTTCATGCTGCGTCTCGCTTCAACTCCAATTAAGCGTCGAAAGCACAGTGCATACGAAGCTACCAGCACACGGCGCACTTTGTCCACATCGCATATCGCTTTGCAGATATGGGCGCCCACGCGGCGTACGCAGCAGCCGCCGGTATAGTGGCAGGCTAAGTCCCAGTTTGACCTTGGCTGAGATTGGAGGTCAGATTTACGGAACCAGGCATTTTCTGGGTTTGTACCTGGAGTAGTAGAGCTATCGCTCTAATACTCAAGCATTTTCGCATTTCGCCCCCATCAAAATGCGGCCGCCCGCAGCCGGGATCGAACCCGCGACCTGGAGCTCAGTAGCGCAACACCACAGACCGCGGCGGGTATACATAATTAAATAACGTTCATTTGGAAGTGGAAAGTTACTTGACGTCTCGGACTCGTTAACATACATCAGTATGTCGGAGGGCAAAGTTCTGCAATAAACAGTCAGCAGTACAATTTAAACTAAGAGCACCTCAATCAAGGCACTAATGGATAAACTTGCGCACACTATCACGTTCGTGGCATCATTGCGGCCATTAAAACTGCTGTGCAGAGAGCATTACAAGCCGCAGCTCACCATCGACGCCGGGCGGACAGTTCAGATCGTTAACAGACTGCCGCGAAGACCCTGTTGTGCGTGGTTCTCAAATTGGAGCTACTCTTAGCAGCTCCACTATAGCTTACGCTGTGACTGTGCTGCGTGTGCCGCGCAGGCCTGTTACTTTTTGTGTAAGCACTCATATAGTTTAGCGTACCACATGTCTTGGTGGCGGCTTTCGCAAAGTGGTGATGGTACCTGTTGCTCGAATCTGTTGTACGAGGGGCGTTCAATACAATAAAGATTTCCCCTGACCCATTTCCTGTGGGCTGAGAAGTGCAAAAAGGTGGCATATTTGTTTCCCTTTCCCTACATAGCTGCCACCGAGAGCGACGCACTTCTGCAATTGTTTGACGGAGCTACGGATACTTGTCTTGTAGAAGTCCTCGGGTTGGCCTCGGAGCCATGACTTGGCTGCGGCGTTGAGCATGTCACCTTCAGAAAACTACCTGCATTTCAAAAATAACTTCATATATGGAAAGAGATGAAAATTTGAAGGCGCAAGGTCGGGGGAATAAGAGAGAGGGCGAAGGATCTCATATATCCGCATGAGCGGGCTCCATTTGCGCATGCGCCACATGCAAGTTGCGAGCAGGAGCATTGACCTGCGAGAGCAGTACGGCTTTTGACAACATGGCATGCCCAATGATTTTAATGGCTTGCCTTAATTTTGTCAAAAAAATTGCGTGATAGGTCCCTGTTACGGTGGCACCTATCGGCAGAAAATCTGCCATCGCCACTTCTTACTGATCTAAAAAAATTGTCAGCGTCGTCTTGCTAGCTGAAGGTTGCACACACGCTTTTTGGGGGGTGGCGAGTCGAATATAGTGCTTTCTTTAATTGTGTAGACTGGAATTTAGTTTCTAGTTCATAACAATAAACTCGTTCCATACAGGGAAATCAATCCTACAAAAAAAAAGGCATCTTGGTTTTCAAGGCACGTAGCCGCACGGCTGCAGTTCACTCAGTCCTCCTTGTGAAAAGCAATAAGCAAGCGAGGAACCCAACGCGCCGACACCTTTCGCATATGCATATGTTCCTGAATAATATTTGCTGTGGACACTACACTGATCTCGAACATTTCAGCCATTTCTTGAATCGTTATGAGGTGATCTTCCAAAATTGATGTCTTCCCTTTTGTAACAGCGTCCCCCTCAATGGCAAAATGCGGTCGACTGGGAGTCGGTGCTATTTCGACCAAGTTCCGTCCGCATTAAAACTGCCAATTGCAGTACTTAACGACGCCATACGATGGGGCATCTGTCCCATACACCGTCGTCATTTCTTGAAAAATATGTTGGGGTGTGTTGCTTTTGAGATTCAGAAAGCTATTAATTGCCCTGTACTCCACTGGCTCCACGCTCCCACCTTGTTCAGTCTTCAGACCGGTGAAACAAAAATAGCTATTAGGAAAGAGCTGAATATTTTTATCCGGCCAATGGCAATGCGCGCCCGGCACTGTGTGAAATTTCTTTAATGCACGCCAAAGTGAGGTCGGTCAGAGAAAACCTTCATTGAAGAAACCCCGTGAAACATATATGCGCTTTCTATAGCTTCACAGTTCGATGATAGCGATTGGTTCAAGAACAGCTGGACTGCTCGGCCATTGGGAAACGTCCTTATCTTCATCTAGTTATCTTGTTTTCAGATGTAATGATGCTGTTGCTTTTGCCGCGCTTTCATTTTAGGTCATATGGTCTACATCATCGGCGTGAAGACTTTCGAGAGCGCAGTCAGCGTGATTGTGGATATCATGACCATCATAGGAGTGTGGGACGTAAGTATGTTACATGCTGTACGCGTTCTATGTAGCCTGCTTGCCGAAGATGGATGTCCTCTTAGGGCACGTATAGAGTAACGTTTACGGAACGTGGCGTGGCTTTGTGTCGAAGGTCGTTTAGCACTTCTAGGCGTGGGAACTATCTAAGGGTATCGCGTATACAGTCAACTGGACTAGAAAAAAGTAAACTATGGCAATTACAGGATAATTACAAGAGGAAGTTAATTACGCTTGGCTTACCGTCCTTAAAGTGAAGGGACATGCTTGAAAGGGAGGCGAAAGCACAGGCTGCAAACATTCGATACCGTGTTGTGAATTGATACCGCGACATTTGCATGAGGTGTGCACTGCGCGTTGCATGCTTTAATGAGCTGGTGGCTTCTTTTCTGAAACGTTGAAGTAGCTAGCACTGACATATTTCCGGCTCATTTTTTTTACGTTAAAGGAAGGTCCCTGACCTTAAAAAACTAGAAAAAATACTGGCATGCCTGGTAGGGCTGCAAATAATTTAACATAATAGGTTTTCTTAACAGCCAGTTTCGTTTTCGTTTCCCGGGAAGTGACTGTTCGTGACGTCATGACGCTGAAGGTGGTCACGTGGGAGCAGGACATCTCGACGTTTCGACACTCGCTCCGGCTCGCTCGATCGCCTCCTGTGCTGCTACTCGTTGTGAAGTCCGATGTAGCAGCATAGCAGACGACATCGCACTGTCCTGCTCTCACGTGACCAACTTCAGCGTCACGATGTCCCGACAAGGTGACCTCCTGGCAAGCGAAAACAAAACTGGCTGTAAGAAAATGTATTATATTAAGTTACTGAAAGCACTCTGAGGTATGCCAGTATATTTTCTAGGGTTTCGAGATCCGGGAACTTCATTTAACGCTAACGAATGGATAGCCGGGACTATCATGTTAGTGCTCATTTAAGCGACGCATGGTTATAGTGTTCAATACAAATTTCGAGCAGAGGACGACTGTGATTGGACAATTTCAAGTTCAGTTCGCCTCGATTTGCAGATGGACAGGCGTACTACTGCTCCCCGTAAACACGCACAAGGATACCGCCAAAAGTTGATTGCTCACCTGAAGGTAAGCGCCATATCGGACCGGCAGTCACAAAAATGGAATTACGCCATGAAAGAAAACTGGGCAATTTGGTGAACTTTGGTCGTGAATGTTCAGAACGGAAGGAAGAACAAAAAGAAAAGTGGTAGGAATTAGGGCAGAGCATGCGCTGATGGTTTCTACTTCATTCGGTCTTCGTCTCAGTAGCGCTGCGGCCATACGATAAGTCACAGAAAAGTTCCTACGCTAGAACTGTTCGTGAGAGCAGATGCCAGCTGAACGGGATGTCGGATGTTTTATTGGCGAAGGCGAGCGGCCAATTACAAACAGTTGCTACTCACGAAAAGCTTTGTGAAATTGTTTCCTGATCTCCAACTGCCCCCGAAAGCGCGCAGGAATTATTTTTTAACAGCGAAGCTGTTAAGGGCTATGTTCCAGGAGATTGCGTCCGTAGACTGACCGGCGTGTACAACAATTTCGGCTCCATGTGCGTGGGGGTTTCCCGTCAGTTGTGCCTTAGCACAGGTGTCAGAGCGGATGATGGATGGTCCATTGGCGTACCCCTCACTACCACCGATGCCTCTTTCACAAGTGTCGCGATACTCGACCGCGGCACCATCGGCACTTCCCACCAATAGTTGTGGCTCTTTGTCTCGTGACGTAGAGATCGCACTAGCGCTGTTATCAGCAGTTGCCCTTTGGACTCGCTATGGGACGGACGCTCATTTGACCACATCTTCCAGGATCTTGACGTCAGGATCCTGACAGTGCTGGGCAGTCTGCCGCGGCTATGAACACTGTGGCTCATACGCTAGTTTGTGGCGATGGGGTGGACTTGGAGCAGCAAACGCATTATTTGGCCATCGTGCCGGGCGAAAACAAGACGCCGGTTTCCTTGCTCTTAGGCGAACATGCCGAAGACGCTCAATTTAGTCAATAATGATAATATATAAATTAAATGTAGATATATCACTATAGCAGGCCCACCACAGCCACAGATTCGCTTACTTCCATCTTCACAGTAGTGGAAGGGCTGTGAATTTTTTTTCTTAACGCAGGAACAAACTTTATTTGGGAGGAGAAACCCTTTCGCTAGTTACATTGTTCCTAGAAGGGAGAAAATTTGTATTACGTGCGTTGAGACAGTTCGGGCGTGCTGATCGAGACAGCAAATGACTGAAGACTGCCTTTTGATAAATTTAAATTTCGCGCGGTTCACGTTTTTTAAAAATAAAACAGCATGCTATCAAGAGATGGCGCCACCTGTCTGTCTTTGGTTTGAACCTTTTGGCGCTAACGGCGCCAACACTTGCATCTCGAACATTGTGGCAAACGATTATGGGGAGACAGACGTGAGAAAATGCAACTGCATACTAACACCGTGTGGATATATGTAATTTAGTAAAGTTTATTTCCCGCAGTGTACGCGTCGTTTCCGATCTTGCGGCGCCTCGACATGGAAAAGGCGCTCAAATGGTTTTGCTTTTTCTCAGCTGTTTACATACGTAATTCTGCAACTACGCTTTCCCGCAATGACGTTTACTGAGAAGGCTACTTTCTTGTTTTTGAAAACGTAGCGCTCGTTTCCCATAGCTTCGTTTTTTTTTGTGTTTTTTTTTTGTGTGTGTGGTGCCTTGGAATTCATTTTTCTGATGAAGGACCCGACACGAAGCACCTCTCAGAGTACAAAATAATTTGTCTGGCAAAGGGCACATTTTTCACAAATTTTTGCTGGAGCTACACAGAAGTTTCAATCCGGGACTCGGCAGCCGCATTTCCATGAGCACGAAATGCAAACAAGCCCGTGTACTTAAATTTAGGTGCATGTTGAAGAATCTCAAGCGGTCAAAATTATTCCGGAGTCCGCCGCTGCGACGTGTGGCGCTTAAAACACCATAATTAAATCTTTACTGCTGTTGTATACATACATACATATAAACCCTGGAAAGTTGTGCGTTTTTGGAGACGGCAGTTGAAATTGCGTGCGAGTTTGCTTAGGCGGCCAGTACAACTTGCCCGATATACAGGGTGTTTCATTTTAGCTGCACCAAATATGTTAAACATTGCCTCTGGCAGATAGCACAATTATAATCCTTGATCTAACCTACTCGATGAGGCGGTCATTACTTCCACGAGAGATCAAAACGCCTAATTGAATATTTAACATAATTCAATTAGCTAATAGCTAATTAACTTTTTAAATACTTATTTTACGGCACGTCTTTCAATCTACGAATTATAGCGGCCTGAGTTAGCAAGGCGTATCCACTTGGAACGAATTCTCAGGACTGAACCAGTTTCGAGATATTAATTTTCAAAGTGTCCGACGAAATGCATGAGCGTTCCAGTTAACTTTGTGCTTCAATGCAGTAAACAGCATTTTCTCAGGACTGGTTCAGTCCTGAGAATTCGTTCCAAGCCTCATCGAGTAGTTTTGATGAAGGATTATAATTGTGCTATCTGCCACAGGCAACCTTTAAAAAATTATCGCAGCTAAAGTGAAACACCCTGTATGTATACAAAGTATATATCAGTATCGAGTACATGCCTAGTTGCGAAGTGACACGTCTTGTTTGTGCTATATTTTTTTGTTTGTGCTATAGTTATTCTGTCTTTCTTTCGGTACCAGGAACCAAAACGTGCGCTGCTCCTCTTCATTATTTGGTCTGTCACCACGGCACCGGCGAGCGTTGGCACCGACATGGTCTACAATTACCACACTAGCGAGAGCGTGAGTACCCGCTCATGGTTCCATTCAGCTTCTGTATAAAATGAAATATTGAATTATTCACGGCGGAATTTCTCTCCCAATAGAAAGGCTGTAAAAATGTTTAGCTATTATACTGAACCTAGGAAAACGTATACATTACATGATTAATGGCCATAATTTCGACAGACAGTAATACAGTCAAGCCTCATTATGACGAACCTCAATTTAACGAAATTCGCGATGTAACAAACTTATTTTTATTTTACGATCTTAGTTCCATTGAATTAAGGAAACCTCGAATTAACAAAATTCGCGATATAACGAAGTTTTTCGCTGCAAGTACAACTTCGTTTTATCGAGGTTCAACTGTACAACGCAGTACTTCCCGTAGTACTGTCACGTTGTTTATTGATGAAGAACCAGACAGTAAAAGTATGCAAAACTATGAGCAACGAACTTAACGGGTTATTGGAGGAACCTAAAAACGAGTCACACTCAAAGCCCGACGACAGCGGGAAGCAAATCGGCGTTCGCCGAAAATATCACGTGCGGGTCATGCGCGTCTGCAATTTATACGTAACTCGTGGACGGTTCCAGCGCAATCGCTGCTGCTCAAGTCCTTCCAGAATTTACTGCTCTAATTACGTCGCTCATGTAACCTCATTACGTAAGGTTCGACAGAAACATAGACAGCAGATGGAATCAGTGACAACATTCGAGAATGCTTTCATTACATGCAGGCGTGCCTTTCTCCGAGCGATAAAAGTAATGATTGTTAGCAGGTGAGAAACGGTCACCGCAAAAAAGGCAAACAAGTACGCAAGTTACTGTGTGCGATCAAAAACCTAAAAGCTAGCACAAATAGCACATCGTTGTGATAGCGTCGATTTTCCACTTGTAGTTAATTAAAAAAATAATAAAGCAATGGAAATACACAATTTTGAGCCGAGGACACGCAGATGCCAAACATGTAGCCAGGGACGGAGTCCGAGTACACCAGAAGGCTATTGTTAGTCAACAAGGAGGAAAACTATACAGATGTAGTGCTTTCTCACATTCTTATTTTTCTCTATTACTTAGTATCAGCTAAGGCCTCCTTATACTTGAGTATGCGTAGTACAAATAGTCACTCTTTTTTCTTTTGCATATATGCCACTCTAAGTGTAATCACCAATGTACATCGCGCTTTGAGCCCAGGGACAGCCTCGTAAGCAATTAGGTTTTGACAGTCTTGAGCTCCCCAACGATATACGAAGTATCGAAAAAAAAAAAATATTCCGTGGGTAGCTTTTTCAACAATTTATCCCATCGATACGTATCCAGGAGAAGAACTGTTCATTTCGAGGAACGAACCACGTTTTAAAGCATGGATGTGTACCAATGCATGCCTTGCACGTGTTCAAGAATGTAAAATAAAAGTGAAAAGAATAACGATTCATACAAGCGCTGCTACAGACTCTTGTGCATTCTTTTCTTCCATGTACAGAGGGAGATGTTCATAATGAACGCTGTGATCCGATGCGCAATTGAAGCGGCTAAGGTAAGCTCAGCACCAGCCTTTGCTGTTTGTTTTATATAGGGTGCCTCGATGCCAGCGCCGCCTCCCGCCGTACAGGGTGGTGACACCCTTCGACCAGGCCCGCGCCGCAGACTCCGCCATATTATGTCGGCGGAGCTGTTCAAGCGGTCGGCGGAGCTGTGTCGGAGCTGCTGAAGCGGTCGTACATACGCGTGCTTTCAGTGCAGCGTGGTCGTCTTGCCTGGTGTTTATTATTTCAAAGATGCTGAGCACGTGTTCAGTAAGTTGACCTTTCGGGCTCGCGAAGTGAGATGAAAGGTGGTTGACAGTTTTATTGCTATATATACTCCGTCATGCCCGTTTGCTGTGCACCTTTGTGCACCAGCTGAAACGGAAAAAACGACGCTCATGCCTTTTATTTTTCCCGCGACCCAGAACGCAGCAAAAAAGCGGTGCATCGAGGCACCCTAGTTTTAAATCCTAACAGAACTAGTACTTGAGAAATAGAAACGCAGTGCAGAAAGAGGTCCGAAGTTTAGTTAAAATATTCGGACGCTTTAATTAGCTGTCGCAGGGTGCTTGTGGTTTTCATGACTCTGTGCACTCGAATTCACCCCTGTGGTTATTGAGGTCACGTCATTCGCAGTTCCCGCGTTCGCTTTGGTTCACCAATCAAATGGCAACATTTTTTTTCACTCCCCTTCATCGCAGTTCTACGTGCTGTACCGTTTCTACCGGCTCTACAATCGGCTGGGCGCCGAACAGCTGCCCATTGTCGTCGAAGGAGCCACGGAGCTCACATCTCCCGCTGTCATGGCGCTGACCGCAATTAGCGGCGGCAGCGGAACGACGGGCGCCGAGGCGACGGAGTCGAGGACTGGAGCGGCACACTTCAGACGACGCACACCTTACGGCGCAGGATCTGTGCCGAGGAAGAGCATAATGGCCACCGACGCTGCATCCGAAGACCAGAACCTCCGCGGCCAAGGGAGCACCTCGGTGACACAGCGCCGTCATTCATACCGCGCTGAGCGCCGCGGCACTACTAGTAATCTTAACGATATCGGTCAGGACGCAAGCGCTGTTACCGATGGTGGTGGTGGTGGTCCCAAGCAGGACGTCGAGCACCAAGCCTCATACGAATCAGCTTGCAAGGCGGCCCCCGTCAGGCACGGCTCGCGCAAGCAGTCGTACGAGTTTGGCGGTGGTACTCCTAGTCCGGCCCGTGCACTGGGCGGGAAACGTGCACTACCGGAGCGCAGGTCCGGTCGCCGCCTGTCAATCATGTCTCCGACGGGCACGGCACAGGTGGCGAACGCACTGCAGCCCGTGCCAGAGGCGGAACCGTTGGCTCATGGCAACGTCTCCACAGCGTCGTCTTCCCCACCGTCCCCGTCGGCTCGCTCCATTCTGCGAAACCAGCAGGATAGGTCCCCGCGGCGCTACCAGAAGCAACACCACAAGACCGGGGAGGAAGAGCACGTTCCCGAGTGTCGAGAAGACGCTTCCCATCTCGCGACTGCCGAAGCCGCTGAACGCACGGCAGGGGCAGAGCGGCCCCAAGCCCTGCGGCGACAAGGACGCGGAGGCCACCGGCGCATGACGTCGGCCTCGCCATCGGCCAGCACCGGCTCGACGCCCTCGGCTTCGCCGGACATGTCCGCGCCGGCCACGGAAGGCATGACGCCGCACGAGGAGTCCACTATGACGACGACGACGATGACGAGGAGGGAGAAGGGCAAGTCAAAGAGGACTTCGAGGCATCGGTCGCGTTCCGGCGACAAGTCCAAGACTAAGCCCAATTCTTCAAAGAAACCTCCGCATACGTCGTCGAAAAAGAATTCTCCTAAGATGCTTTCGTTCACGTCGTCAGCGGAGTCGCCTATGAGGTCATCAGCAGACGAGTTTCCAAATAAGCAGTAGAAAAGGTAGTCTCGGTGTCTCATCGGAGAAACATCTTTTTCTTTGTAAACGTTGCTTTTTATGTAAGTTATATATATTCATCTGAATGTAATTTGTTGAAGTGGTGTTACTTGTTCCTTAGTTCCCTGCATATAGGTGTTATGTCGATTTGATGGCAGCGTGTATAGTAAATTTCGCTGTTTTACGCAAGTAAATGTCTCAGATACCGAGCACACGCTACCTGCTCTTTCCCACAAATGTCTCACTCTGGGATGTTGCATGTAGTACATATGCCTTGTCAGTCACGGTCAAATTTTAACTGAGTAGATGAAAGGTGTTGCATTTTGCCCTCATCACTTTCGATGAGGACGAAATGACGCTGTGGCCACGGCCAGGAATGGAGTCCTCGACTTCGTGTTCAGCACCACAACTCCTAGCCTCGGAGACCCCCGCGGCGGGTGAGAGGCTGTCCAAGAAGCGGCTTGTAGAGAGGGGGAACAAAAAGTTAGGCGAGAACAATGGAATATAATCGTCAAAGCGAGGAACTTCTCTTTGTTTGACTGTCCAGGCCGCTCGAGTTTCTCGTCTTTCGGCTAAAGCTGCTAACAGGCAGCGTCACTGTTCACAGATCGACGCGCCTGCGTAACACATGCACACACTGAGGTGCGTGCTGCCTTCCGCGACCAAGCGCAGTTGTGCATCCGCACGGCAAAGATGTCGCTATTGAAAACACGTCAGCAGCCCTTTTAAATTAAAAGTGTTGGGAGGAAGAAAGAAAGAGAGAAATACAAGCTATTAAATAAGCTGAAGCAAAACAATGCAAAAAATACCGCTTTTCTCTCTTCAGTGTGAAAAAAAAACTACAGATGGTTTGACTGCGACAACCACGGAATATCGTGCAAAAGCACATTTTCTTGGACCAATTTCGCCATTTTTCTTACCCTAAGTTATGCATTGCTAGGCCGTTGTTTCACCGGTTGCTAATTAAATCCTTTGCAGTCTCGATGTCGTTAAACTTTTGTTTTTTTACAAGCATGATACGCACACTGGGTTGCATATTGCATACAAGGTTAATCGGTGGACACAGGAGGAGGAGAATTGCAGACTTCTACAAAGACCGTTTGTGGTTTCACGCCGCACTGACCAGTGTTGTAGAGCAGTCTTCGCACTTGCATGAAGGGTATGCGAGGGGAAATTATGCGCACCACTCTACAGTTGACCGGAGGGAGTTTGGCAGGCTTGTGCGGATATTCATACCCATTGCTCACAGAGTACAAAGGCACTTTGGTTTGGGCGAGTGATGACTTCAACGTTCTACGCACCTTAAACGTCGGGAAAGGCCAAAGCCAAGGTCGCGTACATGGAGGACCGTGACGCAATCCTAGTCGTCCTTGTGCCAGAGGCAGTCACACAGAGAACACGCGAAGCCAAACGGGTTGTCGATGAAGTCCCGCTTGAAGATGGCCGTCGCAGCCATTGACAAAGACAGAGGTTCGTCGGCCTTGCGAAGCTGGTATGTAACGTCCGCATCCAGTTGGGCTTGTCGCATTTCATCCGTTTCGGCAGCTCGCTTGTGCAATCTGTCGTTCTCCAATCCCGTCTGTCGTTCCTCGGCAGTTTGTTTGTGTGTTTGTTTGTTTTCGTTGCGTCCAAGAGGTGGCTCATACCCACTATGGAGGATTGGCCAAGAATCGGGTGATTCTTCAGCAATTTTGTTGGCACGTTTCAACGCCATGAGTTGTTTTCTTTGTTGTTGTTATTGTTGTTGTTGCCTCAAAACATGGCTCGTACTTCTTTGTCCCTGCAGTCGCAATCGCTTGGCCACATCTTCTTCGTCGGTCAACTCCCGCTGCCTCTGTCCGAGCTCATTTTGTTCACGGCGCTTGGCGCGACGAACCCCTTCTTTAGACATTTTTATTTCCATATTTATTTCCCATTTACTAACGCGGACATATGTGTGAGAAGAATACGAAGAGGATGCGCACACGAAACGCGCGTGAAGAAACGCGCGTATGAAGAGGCGCGTATGAAGAGGGCGTATGAAGAGGTGCGTATGAAGGAGCCACATGCGTGATAGGCAACAACAAGAGGCTTCACACAGACAGAGGCAAAATCCAGGTTTGTAGGCTAGTACTGCTTTCGCATAACAACCAGGCTTATAGCATACAATAGGTTCTAGCGTGTCAGCCATCTGGCTGCGGTCGTAGTCCAAGTTTCTTCAGCTTTGCAAAGTTGAAGTGTTGATATCTCATTTTTTTTCATCAAACACTACACCTTATCTCTGCAAACAGTCGTCAAACACAAATTTCTTTCTCTCGTTCTCATTTAGGCTGTCTAGTCATAGAATGATGATAATGATGATTAATGTGGCTTAGCCCTTGCGAGTTGGGCCTAAGCATCTAGTGAACTATAATATCTAGCGAGCACGTGCGACATACTAAGTGACGAAGAAGACAAAGAGGGACAAGAGTGGCTGCGCCTGTTGACTGTGGGACAAGAACGAGCGCTTGTGAACCATGACCTCCCTGTTCGAGTGTTTTCGTTCAGGAACCACTGTCACCTTTTTAACGGGAGGATGCTTCGTAAGTTGGTTTCTTTTCCCTGTTCAATTTTACACAAAGCAAATGAAGGAGTACTCGCCTCCAAAGCTATGTATCAGTTGTCACCGCGCTGTACTAGAGCGAGCCAATCAGAACAGAATATGCAAGGGCTAGTTCTGATTACCTCTGAAGTAACCAGGATCCAGTGATGAGAATTGTAATGGGAAAAGGGTTGGAGGGGTCGCTGT
Organism: Dermacentor silvarum; assembly: GCF_013339745.2. NCBI lineage: Eukaryota > Metazoa > Arthropoda > Arachnida > Ixodida > Ixodidae > Dermacentor > Dermacentor silvarum. The sequence continues at coordinate 112,536,607 of NC_051157.2, forward strand.
CTAAAAAGACTTTCTCGGACGGTGGTGATTCATAGTTGATCAAAATGGCGAACCCGGTGAGTTGGTGTAGCAGGATTTGGGTAGCGTGGTCTCGCGAGTCGGGCGTCACACAAAGGGTCACTCTCTAGCCTAAGCCGCCGGTGCCTCTCGAAACCCTACGCTAACGGGACGCCTCACGGGGGCTAATTGGCCCCGGCGTCGTCCGAACTTTCTTGACGAGAGGTATTTCTTCGGTAATGTGTACGAGGTCTGGAGGTTGAAGGAATTGAACAGGGGTTCATTTAAATGAGATGGAAATCTTATTTAAAGACAAAGGCAAACTCGTACTGGCAGTTGCACTTTATGATGCAATGGCCAAGTAATCGGGACGCAGCAGTCGACACTGTGTTTACGGTCGGACGTTGGCTCCTTGCAGCAATTAGCTGAGCCAGGCCCTGATGGTCGTTACCCCTTACAACTTGGATGTCTGCAAAATCTTCGTCGCCTTCTCGAAACGTTTGCTTCAGGCTGAGACTTTCCTTTTGTGTCCACTGTTGATCCCTTCAAGGCTGCATCTTGCAGTCTTGAAGCGTGCATCTTGCAGACTGCATTGTCCCTGTATCATAATCATTATCAGCCTACATTTATGTCCATTACAGGATGAAGGCCTCTCCCTGCGATATCCAATTGCCCCTGTCTTGCGCGAGCTGATTCCAACTTGCGCCTGCAAATTTCCTAACTTCATCACCCCACCTAGTTATCTGCCGTTCTCGACTGCGCTTCCCTTCTCTTGGTATCCATTCTGTAACTAATAGTCCACCGGTTATCCATCCTACACATTACATGGCCTGCCCAGCTCCATTTTTTTTCGCCTCATGTCCATTAGAATATCGGCTATACCAGTTTGTTCTCCGATCCGCACCGCTCTCATCCTGTCTCTTAACGTTAGGCCTAACATTTTTCGTTCCAACGCTCTTTGTGCAGTCCTTAACTTGTTCTCGAGCTTCTTTGTTAACCTCCAAGTTTCTGCCCCATATGTTAGCACCGGTAGAATGCAATGATTGTACACTTTTCTTTTCAACGACAGTGGTAAGCTTCCAGTCAAGATTTGGCAATGCCTGCCATATGCACTCCGACCCAATTTTATTCTTCTGGAAATTTCCTTATCATGATCAGGGTCCACTGTGAGTAATTGACCTGGATAAACGTACTCATTCAGAGACTCTAGAGACTGACTGGCGATCCTGAATTCTTGTTCCCTTGCCAGGCTATTGAACATTGTGTTTGTCTTCTGCATAATAATCTTCAACTCCACTCTTACACTTTCTCGGTACAGGTCCTCAATAATTTGTTGCAATTCGTCCCCATTGTTGCGAAACAGGAAAATGTCATCTGCAAACCGAAGGTTGCCGAGATAATCGCCATTGATCCTCACTCCTAAGCCTGCCCAGTCTAAGAGCTTGAATACTTCTTCTAAGCATGCAGTGAATAGTATTGGAAAGATTGTGTCTCCTTGCATGACCCCCTTCTTGATGCCCCTGTATAAGGGAGGCATATTCAAATCATGGTGACAGTAAGCCCGCTGGGGTAAATTTTCTGCTTGGACTGGCTATCTTATTATCTAGAGATAACGCAGGTGTCTGTCTGCGTGAGAAGGACAAGGTTGATCGTAAACAGTGCCCAAAACGGAAAGAAAGGAGAGAAGTGCATAGGCTCGAAGAAAGTAACAATGCGCATCCGTGTAATTACGGAAGCTTAGCAGTGAGTTTAGTCACTGCAAGTGTGGGTATACCGTTTTGCAGGGTATTCGAAGTGCGTGGTCTGAGCAAACGCCTGTATACAGCTGTGTCTTCTGTCGTTGCCTTTATGCAGTGTATCAACTGCGCCAGCCTCATCTTCTACAGCGGCGGTCTGATCCGGGACAAAACGGTGATGGGCAAAGCACTCGGTATGTTCTTAACTCTCAGTCAACCAACATTTTAGCTAAGGTTAAAATCGCGGTCGGGTGCCGATAGTCTGTGTCGGAGTGCGCGTGTCCAAAAGGTGTCGAAAGAATTTCCAAGCCTACGTGCTCTCATAGTGTGATCACGTAGTAAATCAACGTCCGAATCATAACCTCATTACGGCGTGCTCGAGTAGAGCCGGCCTTCCCGAGTTGTTTCGTCACCGTCTTTTACGCCCATGACACACCCTGACACCTCGAGCGACGAACACAGGACTGGCAAAATTGCGCGACGGATAGGATGAATCATTAATAAGATGAGAGAGAAGCCCGCCTCTTTAAGTTTTCTCTTCGCTTCTAGAAAAAGAATACCGCTGCGTGCAGAGTGTCATCGACTCGTTTATAGCAGTTTTCTGGACACAAATGCCTCTGTTCAGGTGCAGTCACGGTGGCATTCAATTGCATTCTATTGCGACAGAAAACTCACAAGCTCCCGCACAACGCAGCAAAGAATGTTCAGCTGGACGCAGAAGAGACGCGCGTGTCAGTTTAGTATAGAAGATTCCCCAGAGAATACCAAGAATACCAACTTTTCTTTCCCGCGACACTTCTTTTTCACCAGCCGAACTATACAGCGCCGTGCAGCAGCAGGGATCTGCGACAGTTTTGCACAAACCTTCCAGAAGAAGTTTGCGCTGACGCTGACAAAAACTGTTCTTAGGCAATTCCTGCGACAGCGAATTCTTTTTTTTTTCTGTCTGCGAAATGCGGAAGCGACGTCCCTTCCCACAGTCAGCGATGAGAATTTCGAAAAACGGTCACGCTTGAGCAAGGTGTCTCTGCTGTCTTGCTCTTACTGTCTGCTCCGAGAAGTCAGGCTGGGCCTTTTTTTTTTTTTTTGAACACGTATCTAAAAAAAAAGAAAGAAAGAAAAGAGGGAGATTCCCAACTTTACGCCATATATTTAAAGAAGCTACAGAGACGTATAAAACACGTGGCTGCCCCCGACAGGCGTTTGAACTAAACCGTCCAATCGATCTCTCAATGCGAGTTTGCTGTGAAGGCAGAATGTGATTACTTATCAATTATAGAAACTTTCTTTCGCGACATGAGCTGCTTCTTTCTTCTTTGTTCAAAAGCGAATAACGTGGTACATCTATGCTAGCGTTACGATAGCTTCAGGTGGGCATATAGCGTCTAGTTAAGCTATATATTAATTTCAATGTGCTTTTGAAGCATGAAGTTTTACTTCTGTGAAAGGGTAGGTGGGCAAAATTTGTGCTTACACTGGAAAGCCCTGGAAGTATGTTAGACTGTTAGACTGAACGATTGTTGTTATCTCTCTATCTCTATACGAGAGGTGTAATGTTTTGCCGCAGCACCTGCTAATTTCAAATCGAATGCCAGGCGCTCGCTCATAACGACTGTCTTGACATTTGTTTCGATAATGATCTTCCAGCAGTAATTGTACTGCTTTCGCAGTAATTCGCATTTTTGAAAGCTCTAATTTCGAGGGAGACTCCCGAAAGTGTGCCCGAACATTTTAGGAGTCAGCCCAACATGAAATGTATCAGTATAGGGACCGGGTACAAGGTGGTCGTATATATGGCTAAAGGATACGACCGCATCGCGGATCACATTACAGTTCAGCTGTGTTTTTATAATCTACAATACGCAAACATAGAAGGAAAAGTGACTCATCCACGCTCTTTTATTAAGCTGTAGTGTCGATGGTTAACCGACGAAGCTGGAGTGCCACGGGTACTATAGTGCGTGCCATATAATGGTCCACAGTTTCACATGTAAAAACGTTTTATGCGCACAGATTCCCGGATCGCAAGCTATGTTTTTTGCGCCTTCTTTTTCACATCGGTATTTAATAGTTCATCTCTGATCCATTTAGTGCTGCAACTGGTCCATGTGTGCATGCTTATTGTTGTACAGGTGGCAGAAGGTTGTGTCGTTGTACTGCCAATTTCGTGTATCTTATTTAAGGGCGCAAGGCAGTTCACATTGGATTTTAATTCATCTACTTTAGATAGACAGCAGTATTCTGTAACTAACTAATTAACTACTAACCAACTAACATGCAACTTCGTTTTTCTTTTTTTTTTAGGGGGGGGGGGGGGAGGTGCAGTATTTCATAACCGGCGTCTGTTGCTGAACAGCAAGAGTTGCTGCTCAGGCGGGTCTTCGCTTTGAAAGCACCCCATGCGCTCAAAGGAAAACAAAATGTCGGGCAAGAATTGCAACTAATCTACACGTTGTGCGCTGCACACTTTATTCATGCACTTTTATTTTATTCTCTTTCTGTACACTGCCCCCCCCCCCCCCTCACACCACCTCTTCATTTCCCACGCCAACCTCATTGTGGGTATCTCTGTTTCGCGTGCTAACAATGTTAAAAAAAAAGAATCTTTAATCGTCTTCTATGCCTCTGTCGCCTGTTCCAGCGTTTCTACGCACCATTAGTTTACAAGCGGAAGTAGAGAAATTATGCTCAATTAATCAGAAAGAAAAGAAAAAAAAAACGCTCTCATCGAGCGCTTCCGCCTTATACGCCGGTCCTATATCGCTTGCTTTGATGCCTACCCGGGCGCGTTCGCGTATTCCAATGAACGCTTTTTAGCCGCTCCTCGCTTTGTTTTCTCTCCCCCCCCCCCCCCCCCCCCCCCCACACACACACACACGCACGCACACTTTTCGCCATTTGCCTAATTCGCCCTCGTTCGTCCGGCCGGCTCGCGTTTTAGGTGCCATTCTTTTCAGCGCCCGAGGCGCTCTCTTTTGTCTCTCTCTCTCTGCCTCGTCTGTCTGCCTCGGACGAAGGAAGACACCACCGCTGTAGTAAGCCTGAGTGCGTAGTGGCCTAATTGCTCGATTGCCGCGCGTAAAACATCCACTGGCGTCGGAGGAGGACGCGCCGACTGAAAGGAGACGTGGACCGACAGGACATTAGCCTAATTTCCCCGAGTTACGCACAAGACGAGCCAACAGACGCCCGTATTAGTGGGCCGTGCCGCGGCGGCCTACGAGCGCGCCTATACCTGAAAGGACAGGCTTCAAATGGACAGTGCACTCTGTGAGCGAATGGAATTTTCGCTAATGTTTCTTTGCTTTGCCCGCACGCTGAAGGCGTGCACCTATAATAGGTACACGGTCGCGAAAGATTTACTCGCTGCTTCCTGTCTTTCAAGTTCGACAAAGTTTCTCTTTTCCTTCTTTTATTTCTGTTCGCTTTTGTAGGACCGTGATAATCGCGAAATGCTCTTTTTCTCTCGTGCTAGTTAACAGCAAATGAAATAAAAAATAATCGAAGCGTCGTTATAGTTCGGCGATTCGCGGTCAGTGCGCTCCTGCGAAATTCAGACGTGCTTTATGGCTTAGGCTTATTAAGTAGGAATTCCGGAAGGCGTTGATGGAAGCAGCAGCACGGTCATGACAGCTATGTTTCGCTGGTCTTTGACCACGATGCGTTTGGAATGTTGCACTACTCTTCACATAAAGGGAAAGAGAGAGTTAGAGCCAGCAAATCCCTTCGAGAGTATTGTTTCTGCCGACACGCTTACTTATAAATCGCACGCAAATCAAACATAGTACCTCATCGTGGTGAAGTATTTCCCGCTTTCGTTGCATACACAGTCATAAGACGCGGCTACCAGCTTTGCAGTTCGCGTTTAAGTAGGGAGCCTTCACACACAAACACGTTTATGCGCTGTTTTAAGGTGTTGACATGTAAAGTGTTGACGCTATTTGCCACCAAATTCGGATTTGGATTCTCAATTCGGCTGGAAGGCGCGTTCCACTGCTACCTCTTTTGTTACGGGATAAAGGGTGCCGATGATGGCATGCGATTATACAAATTTATTTAATTTCCTTTTATCGCAATGACCGCACTAAACCTTGATAAAGACACGTCAAATTTATTTGGTTACAATTGTATGTCGCGCGACACGCTGAAAGCAGCACATTCTAAAGCATAGTGGCGCGCGCATGGTAGCACCTTCTCATGTAAAAAAAAAAAAAAAAAAATGAGCAGTGGCTTAGCTCGGCTATGCTAGAATATACGTATAGCTAAGTCGGCCACATCGTTCAGAACCGGTAGACCTGGTGGCATGGGCGGGTAACGATACCCATTTGTAACGCTAAAGAGTGGAATCTATTTCTTAACAAAACGTCGCTTTATGCATTGAAGCACAAAATTAACTGGAACGCCAACGCATTTCTCCGCAAAGTTCGGGAATTAATATCTCGAAACTGGTGTCATCCTGAGAATTAATTCCAAGTGGAACCGCGTTGCGAACTCCACAGCTACAATTTGTAAATTGCAATGTGGGCCATCAGGTAATTAGTTGAAAACCTTATTAGTGAATTTTTGTTAATTAGTCAATTATGCATTTCAATTTTTTGTGCACGGAATGTCCACCTCTTCGAGTAGACCAGCTCATTAATTAGAATTGGGCTATCTGCCACAGGCAACCTTAAATAAATTTTGAAGTGTTCGGTGAAACACCCTGTATATCCAAACGGATTGTTTACGAAGTCCGTCTCGAAGGTCCGAGTCGCACTGGCGCTTTCGCTAAGTTTCACCGTACAGTCAGTCAATCGGCGAGCCTTGACGTCATCGACGGCGTCTTGTTGTTGCTGCTGCTGAGAGGGTCGGGCACTCAGCCTCCTGGCGACGCCGCTTTGCTAGACATTCCTTCCTTTGCTCCGGTGTCTCCGCAGCACGCTTAGGCCTTCTTCTGTTCGCTCTTCCTACGCTCAACCGCTAATTGCCAGGCATGTACTTCGGTATCCGATTAGTTAAGCTTCTCCGCTCTTCTGCGCCGCTGAGCAGCAATTTCGCTCTCCTTCTCCATGGCTATACCACACTGGCAAACGCCCAGCGCAAACAATCAAACGCCCAGAGCAAACGCCGGGCAAACACCCTGCGCGCCAACTGTGCGCCGTGGGACATCACTGCTCCTCGCGCATGCGCAGCATGGCTCTCCAGGAGCCGCACGAAACTGCTTAACCTCGGCCAGTGTAGCTCACGCTACAAAATGTAAGTCGACGAAACTGCTGACGGTAGGTTGGGGCATGACTGTAAACTAGCTGCGGTCATGGAGAAACAGGCCCGCAGTGAGATAAGAAGCGACCAAAGGCAAATGCTGCTCCAGGATGCCACAGAATCCAGCTGCGGTCAGAAAAGTTACTCCATAGCACATCGATATCTGTGTCTGTACCTGTGCCTGTGCGTGGGGGTGTGTGCTCTTACTTAAATATCAATTACACTGAACCCGCGTAAGTTTAGTTTCTGTTATACTTGTGCGTTTGAAACTAAAATTGCATATCTGCCTACAGGAGTTTTCAGACCCGCAAATGAAGGAGCTTATAAGAGTACGCGTAGGTAGTATAATGTATTAACTACTGTGAATTTCCTTCATCATCTGTAGGGTGCAAATCTTCTTTCTGCCACCGCAGGCTACGGCTGGATTTTCGACCTCCTCTTTAGCCTGGAATGCGCCTTGAACGGCATCAGTGACTTGGCACTGCTAGCGGCTGTTTCATACGTAAGTACGATGTGCGATATTAGTGAGCTTTAGTATAGCGTAAAACGCTTGCGTTAGCGTTGGCGTGCGACACAACGCTAATGCAAAGAAAGGCTGCACTGCGCGGCACAAGGCAGTGTTTTAGAATAGTGGAACGGAGCAAAACACTAACGCTAACGCAAATACACTTGGGCGCCATCGCGAGGAGGATACAGCAAACATGAGCAAACCCTCTCATTAAACCTACTGCGCCGCTAATCGAGAACGTATATCGAAAACAACGCCCATCTGTCACATGTACGCTGCTGTCGGAGCATCATCACACAAATCTAAAGCAAACACGAGCATTAGTGGGGAACGAATGAGCCGAACAGTGCAGGCCGACGACTCGATAGATTCGAAGCGGGCAGCTCTCACTTCGACTGCCGCCGCCATGTTGCCGTACGTAAGGCTCCCCTTACGTGCGTTAGCGTTGACCGCTAAATCCCGAAAATAGCGTACGTACGTAAGAGCTCCAGCACCGTTTACGCGCAGCGCATGCGCAGTGTGGTGCACGCAACGCTAACGCTAACTCTTTGCATTTGCTGCTTTACGATATACTAAAACTGTCTTTAATTATGCTAATTTGTGCGTGTGTTATATCCTTACGCGAGTGCATAAATCAAATCAGTTAGGAAAAAGACCTCTAAATACGTAGATCCGTAGAAAGGAAGTGAACCAATGGGATGCTATTATACCGTCTTGCCCGTATCCTCCCATTTCACGTCTTCAATATGTGAAATCTGCGGCTATCTTTTTTATCTCTCGCAGCGGACCATGGACGCACGCGAAGGCTTTCCTATGGGAGCAAGTATTTAACTATTATTGCCTCGTGTATTTTAGCTCTGCTGGTCTGTATTTGCCCTATATGTGGCTCTTGCGCCGTTATATCACTTCATAATTTATATCTCGCTGATAAGGTGTATCCAGTGGGCTCGCACTGTACAGTGTCATTATCGTGTAGTGACTTTTTAGTAGTCTCTATAACGGCAGGCACAACTACCGATTAATTGAAGATGTACACGACGACGCCATTCATTATTTGCTGCTTTTACACCATCGCCACAATGCCTCCGCGTTATAATCTAGAGTTTTGGGAGATCAAGTTCCCTTGAACAATTTTCTCCTTCAAGGTTGTTCTTCGCGTGTTGGCTAGCATGGGGTGTTGTCGCCGTCACGTGACAGCATTGCTGTTACTGTACCATTCAGCTCGAAAATGATTCGCATTTTGCGTAAAAAAAACACCAATCAAAACTGAAAGCTTCGCGGTTAGATTCATCCGGCATTGCCAACAGCAGATGAACATGCTTGATGCCCAGGAATTTTGGACATTACCCCATCGGCCATCTGTTGAACTTCACCGCAATACACCAGCTTAACTCAATGGGTAGCTTTCTAAAAAAAAATTATTTCAAGAGATCGGCCGAGTTTCATAAGATTTTCTTTGGCAACGTCGAGAGGGTATTTCCTTCCAATAACTTACAATTTAGGGCAATTAGTCGGCACATGGTCGGCAATTTGCGCTGCGATATAACAGTGCTTGGTCCGGACCAAAGCACCAGCTGCTATAATGCAGCATGAAGTGTCGTCTATGTGCCGCAAATTTGGCATTTTGCTAGAAGGAAGTACCCTGTCGGCGTTGCTATTTGAAACTGCTTGGAACTTAATCGATCTTTTGTAAGATACTTTTTTTGTTAATGCTGCCCATTGAGTTGTGGTGTATTGCAGTGAAGCTAAACAGATAGCCGAAGGGGAAATGCTCGAAATTTCTGGGCATGCAACAGGTTCGTTAAATGTGAAAATCATGCATATAAGCCTCAGCTGCGGTGGTCTCAAGCATGGGTGGGGCGGAATGCCTATACCGTTTGATACTAATGTGATACCGCCGTCGAGCAAAATTGTTTGACGGCTATGGTGCGATCTTGCGTAGTGTAGGTCGTTTGAGAGTTCTAGCTTATCTGTAAATCTGTTACCGTTTACAGAATAGCGGCTTACTGGAGCCATGGACGGCAGCCGTAACCCTGTTAGTGACATCTTGTGGCGCTTTGTTCAACCACTACTCGTCAGAAATAATTTTGTTATGTGTGTTTTTGTGAAAAGTGAGAGATTAATAAAAAAATACACCGCATAACCCCGAAGTGAATGATGATGTGTGGGCGAAGCACCAGGGGATCCTTCGGGCAAAACGCCGAAAGCGTTAGTCGGAAGCCGGAGCTTCGCGTACATATTATATATATATATATATATATATATATATATATATATATTATATATATATATATATATATATATATATATACTGTACGTGTGTACAGTACATACAGCGCTTATATAGCCCTTGTGTACCGCAGCGCCCCTAGCGGTCTCCATGCAAACCAGAGCTACGGACTACGAGGGACAAGGCTAGGCCCTAAGGTGCTTCGCCCCTAAAAAGGCACTTGATACATTAGGCTAACTGCGCATGCGCCGCCTCTCCGCGATACCACGGTAGACATGGCGAGAGATGAACGTTTTAGCATTACGTCATTGCGTACCGTGCTTTAGGTTTGAAGTAAAAGTAACTATGCAACGAAGAATTAGGCTCTTCATTGTGTCCCGCAGCACCTCCGCATCACTAACGCTTATGCTGTGGCGGCACCTGTTGGGTAAAAATCAAAACGCTTTCGCGCATTGGTGGCACCTGTTAGGCCCTAACGCCGTCGAAACAAACTGCTGATCTCACTAATAACGACAGAACAGAGCTTACATTTGGGCCTCTGCGTGAGATGATACAAGCGATGGCTGATGTGAACATTTGTTGCTGTGACGACGGGGAGCAAGTACACACTAAAAGATTTAACCCTCTTAAGTGTGTCAGGACTGAGTTTTTCGTTTTTAAACCTTCCGTTGCACTTATTTAGCACCAATGTATAATCATAACCCCCTTTGATGAGAGTGTACGCGAGAAAATAAACAAAGATAACTAACAAGATAACACACATATGGATGCTGAATGGGTGTTTTAAATTTTGCAGCCGTTGTTGCATCCTTTGAGCCCCCCATATGCACCGTGTTTTCTGCAATACAAGATACAGTCTGCTAATACAAGATTTCTTATGAAATGCAGCAGCTTGATGATGGAAAATTTTTCCTTTAAGCATAAGTGTGAACTATAATATGACCGGATATTTCTGCACGTCAGTACACATATTACTTTGCATGTCTGTTTACCTTATAGCCAGACTGAAATTTCCAGGCCGCTTTACTACTCCGACATAACAACGAATATGAATCGCAATTATATGCGTACATGTCCATATGCTTTCTGGCCACTTACGACCAGCTATAGTATTATTAAGAGTTAAGCTGATCTTGGGCAGCGCAGAAGTGACAAGAAAACATCACGCAGCGTTCAGACCAAGTTAGATGTATGAGCTACCAACATTGAAAGAGTTGCAACGTGTTTGCTGGGTGGCGTCGTGGGTATATACTGTCCAACTTCCACGTGAAGTTCCTGGGTTTCCATCCTCCTTCGTGCATTTCTTCGGCAAGGTATCTACTATTAAATTGTTTGTCCTTTGACCGAGTCTGCGTAGTTATATGTTGAATGAAAATAATGAAAAGTATGACGCGGTGCGAAAAAAAAATTATTTCTTTTCTTAATTTCACTCCTAGTTTGAACACTCTCCCTTAATGGTGTTAATCGCATCGCCCATTTTTTTTTTTGGGGGAGGGGGGGGGGGGGGGGGGGGAGGGGCGGGTTGGGGGAGGGTGTGTTAAAACGGCACCGTAAGAGTGTTTGCCATGGGATAAGCCAAACGCACACTTAAGGGTGCTAAAATTTTTGCTGTATAGCAAGGGTGAACTCTGATTCGGATGGAAGCCTGGGCGCTACCATGTTGGTACGCAATTACTGTAACCAGTCATATAACTCCCTCTGCGGCAGCCCACGGTATAGAATGCGCATCCGCACAGCAGGGTGCCCCGCGGTTATCTATCATATCGTGTGTCACGGAAAACTAAGTCTGCCTGCTGGAGCAAGCTGAGGTGGTCATACAAAGTTCAAGTTTCCTTCCCGTGTGCTTAATACCTATGCCAAATAATTTCCCGACTGCTTTGTCTTTGTTTTCTTTTTTACTTTTTCTTTCTTTTTTTTTCTTCACTTTCTTTTCTTTTTTTGCGGTAACAGAGTCATAGATTAAAAGATAGTTTGGCCGCTTCGAACTTGTGCATTCGAACTTGTGCTTTCAATGTGAAGGACATTAGATGGGCGAGAAGTTATCGTAGTCCATTCACAAATTAACTCAATTTGGTTATTTATTTGGGCCCATGTTGCAATGGTGATTTTGCTGGGCAGCTCCAATGGAGGGTAGCTCAATTGGGGTCGCTTTAAATTCTGCAAAATATTTAAACTGCGCCAAGAAGGCGGGACGGGAACAGAAACATAGACGCACACAGAAAGCGCAGATTAAACATTTTGCGTCTTCTTCGCGCAGTTCAAGTATTTTGCCGAATCTATGAACCGACTAACCCAACAACCTGTCATTTTAAACGCATCGTTTGTTTAGATTTGCTTGCTTACAAACATTTATCTCCCTGAACTGGGCACACAAGGCGCACCGGAAGCACTACTGACGTAGTTCTCGATGCTGTCGTGAAGCAAAGCCAATCACTACGAAGGCCTGCCCAGCCCTCATCGAGCGGTCGTACGGCTCGTACCGCAAGTTGCGGCCGCTCGCCAACAGTTGAGCTTCGATAGGGGTTCAGAGGTAGTGCAACCATCGGCTTAAAAAAAAAAAAAAAAAAAAAAAAAAGCCGAATGCTCCTTGGAAGTTTCACGTGGCCAGCGCTGTCGGCATTTTTTGTGCGCCCTGTTTCGTAATCAGAACAGATTCTTGATCTTTTTTTTTTTTGTCGACGGAAGAATTAAAATTAAATTCTGACGTCTTACGTCCCAAATCCACGACCTGAGTATCAGGCACGCTGTAGTGAGGGACACCAGATTAAGTTTCGCCATCTGGTGTTCTTTAACGCGCATCGAAATGAAAGCTCACGAGCGTTCTTGCATTTCGCGTTCATGGAAATGCGGCCGCTGCCGCGTGATCAAACTCAATAGCGGAACGCCATAGCTACTAACCTACCGCGGCATGTGTTGTAGACGAATTTCTAACAACGGAGGGCAATTTTCAGATTGCGTAAGCTGTTTTAGCCTGTACCCCCCCCCCCTCCCTCTCCATGCAACACTCATTGCAACGTGCACATTAAAGGCAGTAATTAAAAAGTTAACTATCCACAGCTAGTTACTTAAAGGAGTATGATGGCTGCTCGCTCATCTATTGTCCATCGAACTGACATCTCAGTACGTGTAGCGAAGACGGAGTCGCAGTGCTTAAGCACTTTTTTTTTTGCAAGAGCCTGTTTCAAAAATGTAAACAAAGGGAAATCGCCTCGTATGTGGCGAGCATTTGTTTGCGAGTCGGCAGTCAACGAACCCGTTCGTCGGTCAGTAATCACATCACCCGTGCACAAGAGCGTCGCTTGACAAAACCGTGTCTTGCATGCTTCCGGCCTTCGGCGCGGTTGTCCGGTCTGTCCGCTGCTCACCGCACTGTCCGGGGAAATTACCACGCACAGCATACAAAATAACTAAACCTCCACCTAACAAGGTGTTACGCTCCAGCGACTACCTCGCATTGCGGATCGTTAATTTTTCGGTCGGTTATCTCCTTCAACATCTTTTTATCTGACATGTCGCCAGCACGGTTTCACGCTTCGCCGGAGCGCGGCTCCGATGACAGCGCGATAAGTAACGCGGGCGAATGCGTGTTTCTGACAGATTTTAACTCGACTTCCCTTCATAATTCAATCCTCTGAAAGGAACAGCTCAGAAAAACACAAAATGCAACCGCGCAAAACTCAATAAGCAGCAGGCGTTCGAGAGGGAAGAGCTGGGCACAACTTTCTGTTTCAACGCAAATGACCGCAGCTGAAGGACATCATAGTGCATATAGAAAAGGCCTAGCAAGGCTGTGCCATGCGCCCACTAAAAAAAAAAATAAGAATAATCATACAGTCCTATGCTTTGGCAACTAAAAAAAAAAAGAAGAAAAAAGAATGCATGCAGACACGATGCTCAACGAAGTCATGCACTCGTAACGAAGTCGTCCCACTCCGCGGAGATGAATGAGATGATGTGTCAAGAGCTGTGCGCGTGATAAATTGTTCCGTCGTACCTCTTCCACTCTTCCTGTGATCCTTTATCTTGTCGCTCTCGCGTTGGGTCGCCACTTGTCGCAACGTCCTGTCGGTTCGCTTTGTCTTGCCTCGCATATATAATGTCTTCTTTCTACTTTTTCTTTTTTACTCTCTCCTGCCACTTGCGGTATACAGTGTCTGACCTGCACTCTGAAAGGGTTCATCTTGTGGAACACCTTCTCCGTGGTCGCCTGCTGGACCGCCTCGTGCGCCTTGTACTACGAACGCGACCGCGAGGCAAGTACCGCTCGGACCACGTGGCCTTTGTCTGACCTTGTAACAGGCAAACAGTGCCCATTGCATACGCTAGCAGTATGTATCGCCAACAGGGTAGCAAAAACATATTCGCGCATGTATGCCAGTCTGGGCACCTGATACACCAAAGACAGCGAAGCTGTATACTTCTGCAGGATGTGTTGCCGCACCACGCCGTCAGTGGTCACAGTCACAGCCGTATAAGGTCCTAGCTAACCCCCAAAGCGAAACCAGTAAAACGCGGCATAAGAAACAAAAATTAGGGCTTACTGTCTAAAAAAAAAACAATAACATCGAAATAAGTGGTCCATTTGAAGGAGGTATACGCAAAGCAATTTTTATTTCACAATCATTGATAATGAGTGTTTTGAGAACTTAAACTGCGCTAAGGAAAAGACACTGTATAGAAGAAGATAGGCCTGCGTTCGTCCTGTCTTCTACTTCAGTGTCTCGTCCTGAAATAATGAAGTGAGTTCCCAAATAATGAAGTTCCTAAATGATGTTCTGCCGACAAGCCTCCCAACACACTCTCATTGATAATCAGGTTTCAAAGGAAAAATTTGGGACTGAAGCTGTTCTTTCATAACCACATCTTATCGATCACGCCACCGCACGCAGACCTTCTTCGTCGCACGAAAACGGGTTGTGGAACTCCGTCTAACGCTTCGCTGTAAAAGCCTAACGAACCATACCTTGATAAGAACACTATCAATGTCTATTTCCGAGAGGCACCAGCTGGCCCCACGTTGGGCGCCAAAATGTGAGCTCAGGAGTGCGGCATCGGCTACTGACCCTGCAGGGTCAGCCGAGGCTTCCAGACACTGACCGCAGGTCAACGAGTGGACATCAGCATCTTTAACTCTGTCGTATTCACGTACCGGCTGCCGTATATAACCGTGGACATGCAGGGCAGCTCCCCGGGCTGGCTTGGTCACGTGCCCCGGGCATCGCGATCACTGTGCAGGCTCTACAGTTTATTAAGGCAAAAGCCGTAGGTGTCTATGTTGGCGGTGACCTTGGCGGTGACTTTGGGGAAACTGCGCCGTGACGAAAAATGGTTGACGCCGCAAAAAAAAAAAAAACGCTCGAATTGACGTCACATTTCTCTGGGAGGTTCTTGTAAACAAATTAAATTAGTAGATTTGAAAAAGCAAATTTGGTACATTTCGGTCTGGGTTGGACTCGCACCCGGGTCTCCGGAGTGCGAGGCGAGCACGCTTCCCTGTAGCCACGGCTGCACCTACGGCTCTGGCTTACTAAAGGTGCGCCTAGTGCGTGCGTGATTGCCCACGTCACGTCGCAGCCACCCCGCTGACTAAAGGTGTGGCCTAGTGCGTGCACTAACATGCTGCACTTTAGGTACTACGTTGAGTGTTCATATCTTGCGTTCAGGAGGCCGCCTTAGTGCCACACGTGTACTTCCCATTGCGACTCGTTGTGTCTTACAAAGAAGTTTAACCCCGATTGTATAACTTCATGTATACCAAATGTGCAGCAGACTTTCGCCTTCTTGTGTTACAAGAGTGTAACTCCTGCTGAACTGTTGTTGTTTGCCCTTACCCTCGTTATCTATAATTATCCTCGTTTTCTTTTCCACTTGTCTGTGTCATCAACGCGTCCTCCGTAGCAGAATACATCTTACTTGACAGAAAGCTTATACATAGCGGCAAAGTTTCTCAGCAACATTACTATAGCAAATCTGACGCTCCAGTCGTTGAAATCACATTAACAATGATGCGTAGTAACATGGATTTTTTTATGATTTGGGTCGGCTTCGTTGAGAAAGGACATTGCGGCTTATACGATTGTGTGTATACATTGTTGTTCAGCTATTTTTGTGCGTGTGTGCTTTTTTGTATCGCAACGTTTCTTACCGAAGTTTCGGTGCCTATACTTTTACTACTCATTAATTTTATCGCGAAATTTCCAACTCATAAAGAAGATTGCGCAGAGACTATGAAACATTATTGTCAAAGTAAACGAAGCAACGAGCTTGTAATCTTCGGTATATATTGTGCTTTCCTTGCCAAAGAAAGCCTCGACATTTTCAGGCTGGTGTGCCCCTAAAGGTGGATGGCATATCCACCTTCAGGGTGGATATGCCAGTGGCGCTCGCGACCAATAAATATTTCTAATATTCCAGGTAGTTGTCTTGGTTTGGAAAGTTTTTAAAGCAGTCCGACATTATAGAATTTAGAGGACAATCGTTGCACCAAATCTAATTTGCCATGACAAATTTGCCTCGAGAATGTTTGTGCAAGAAACGAAGAGACTTTTGGAAGCCGGATGGACGAAGCGCCGCAAATACAATAGCGCCAGATTTCGGTCTGGCATTTTTACTCTGAAACTTTACGGCCTCGGCCGAAGCTCCCGTTTTGTAAGGTTGACAGTCCCATTAATGTGGCAGCCCTAGGCGTTGCCTATGTTCCTGACGCGTAAACGCTGTCGGCTTTTCGCGTGTGGTATTGTTCCCTGACATATGGTTCAGTGTATCGAGGTTATCCCTTAACGATTATCTTACCGACGGCGCACCTCTCACATTTACGTCATTTGCCGGCTTATTAAGCCTCCGATCAGAGTAACATCATTTACTTCTATCGGCACTTATAATTTCGATCAATCCATACTTTTTTCCCCTTCTGTGCCAATTTAACAATTATGAGCTTTGGAAATCGTCCCGCTCGGTGTCGGTTCGCCTTATGACCGGGTTGTCGCTGATCCATGAACTTTTTTAATTGATCAGTAGTGTTCATATCTGGTACTCTGTTTATTTTCCCTCATTCCAGTTAGGCGCCGTGTACCCGTATGCCCTGTTCAACGAGTCCGCCCTGACGCCAAACGCAACGAGCGCCACTCTCGTGAATAAAAATTTCGTGAGTGAACTTGTGCGATCTACTTCGTGTTTTGTTTAGGTCAAACTGCTTACAGGCCTACACTTTCTTTTTAAGTGCCGGTAGACTTCACACGTGCCAGGTTCATTACATTGCGTCGTTCATATTGATTCTGGCAGCAATTAAATCGTACCTCAAGAAGCGAGTAAAAATTGTTTGGTACGGTATATTGTCGCGAACAACTCGAACATGAAAAGTATAGAATGCCATGACTAACAAAATTATTATACTGTTTCCCAACTTTTGTAGCTATGTTAAAGGAGAATGGCATACTAATGTTGATTAAGTTTACCCAAAAGCTTCCAAACTCGGAGGTGTACAAGCACGTTGGTGAAACTTCAGGGCTTCAGAAAAAAAAAGGGGGGGGGGGGGGGGGGGGGTGTTAGAAAAAAATAAGACAGGAGTCTGCGGCTTTAGCTAATAATATCTGAACTCTCTTTGCAGATTCCTACCCTGGCTATGCTGTACATAGCAGCCACTCTAACCGCTGTTTTCAAGGTAATCTAATCCTAACGGTACTGAAGCACTTTATGGTTTGTTTTTTAACCTTTGCTCGCTGGTCATTCGCTAATATAAGCGTGGGTGCAGGCGGGTACTCGTTCTCAGAAGCGACTGGCTTCCTCGCGTCATACCGAAAGCGCAATATCACCTGCCGAGTGGGCGGGGAAAACGAGTAATTCCTCATGTGACACTCCAAATATACCTACATACTGTGTTATCTCAGAGAAAATATACGTTGCCGAAGTTAAGGGCGAGAGGAACTATGAAACGTCGACGAACTTCTAAGATGAAAGTAGTCTTACTTCTTTAAGGTGAAGCATTCTTTGCGAACTCAGGTGCTTTGAATCTATCTATCTATCTATCTATCTATCTATCTATCTATCTATCTATCTATCTATCTATCTATCTATCTATCTATCTATCTATCTATCTATCTATCTATCTATCTATCTATCTATCTATCTATCTATCTATCTATCTATCTATCTATCTATCTATCTATCTATCTATCTATCTATCTATCTATCTATCTATCTATCTATCTATCTATCTATCTATCTATCTATCTATCTATGCAGCCTCCTACGTCGTGAGGCCGTCGTGGTCATTTCTTTCACTGTGTATATAGGGTGTAACAGCTAATGTTAGTCAAGCTGTTCAACAATAACAAAAAATGATTTAAAGAACACGGTGCAAGATACGAATTTAAGAACTACGTGTTCGGTCGTCAGACCTGTGATCACCGAACATCGTAGGTCCTATAACTGTATCTTGCACCATGTTTTTTTTTTTTTTAATCTTGTTTTTTCTTTGAACGGCTTGGCTGGGACGCACGGTATATCAGAATAAGCACTAGGGGCATGACAGTACACGCATACTTAGCATAAATGACATGTCATGACATCAATGGCTTATCAGATTAGTCATGGCATGTACCGTATAGACTCGTGTAAAAGCCGCACTTTTTTGTTCCACAATTTTGATGAGGTGCGGCCCTTACACGTGACCGCACCTTTTAGCCAAGATGGTACCGGCGCAGCCAGCGACTTGTGCACTCCACGGCTCTCACCATTTAGTGGCGGCACGCGGAAGTACGCAGTGCGAGAAAATTCGCCGATGCTCGCGCGTGGCATCTGGGCACCGAACGTGATTGTTCCTCCATTGCAAATTTTTTTTTCTCAAAATTTTGGGCTGCCAAGTTGGGAGCGCGACCCTTCACGGGTGCGGCCCTTACATGAGTCTAGAATGGTATGTCATGACATAAAAGGTATAAATGACCTGATGCCGTCGTGGTCGTTTCTTTCGTGATCGGAAACCGTTTGATAGCTGTGTAGGATATGAATGACATGCATACCTGACCTGACAAGGATGGCACGGTATAAATGTCGTGACATTAATGACATGCGTGTCATGACATGGATTGCATGGCAAGTCATGTGCGTCATGGCATGAATGGCAAGGCATGAATGCGCGTGTACCGTCATGGCATCAGTGACATCACATGCTTGTCATGACATGTAGGTCATGACATAAATGGTATGAATGACCTGATGCCACCGACGTCGTTTCTATAAATAAATCAATGTACATCAGGATAATAATATAATAATATGCATGCATGACCCAACATGGATGACATGTCACGTGTGTCATGACAGGAATGACAAGACATGCATTCACGTGCTATGTCATGACGTCAATGACGTCACATGCTTGTGATGGCATGTACGCTATTACATAAATGGGATGAATGACATGATGCCACTGTGGTCATTTCTTTAACTCGGTATACGTTGTATATATGGGTATGAATGACATGACATGCGTACATAACCTGACATGAACGACATAACAGATATTGCAAAATATGAATGAGCATGCCATGAGATGTCATTCTTGTCATGTCATGCACGCAGTTCTCCTCGCACATATATTGATACATTTCCAGTTAAAGAAACGACCACGACGCTATCACCTAATGTCATTTATGTCATTCATGACAATCACGTCATGGCATACGTGTCATGCCATTCATGTGATGCATGCAATGTATTTTATTTGACTTCATGGATATCCAGATACATAACATGTTAAAATGCGACATGGGTGACTGACGTGCATTACATGTCATCAATTCCATAAATGAGATGACATGACATTAATAAATTGAATGAAGTGACATGCATTTCTTCAATTGGATATATTCTGCATATGCGTGTGATGACATACATGCATTACATGAATGATATGTCATGACATGGACGTCACAACATGAGTGACATGAATGTCATGAATGCACATTAGGGCATGTCTATGTGAAGCCATCCCTTAATTCTCATGAATGTCATGGCATGCATAACAAGAACTGCACAAATTCCGGACATGCATGCATGCATGCACGGTATGCCATTATTACCATGACAAAACTTATCGACCCAGTAGACCAAGTTTTGCACTAACTTGGGCCGGTTTCTATATGTTCGTGTTGGGGATGCCGTGATGGTCGTTGCGTCGTCATTCGAGGTTCGTATTCCGACTCGCCTCTGGTTCTTGCGTGGTACCTGCACTCCAGCCAGGTGGCACGCGTAAGAAGATATTGACATCTCAACAGCAGAACACTGGGTGGTGGTTGCATCCGTTCGAACAGCGATTGAAAAGCAACTTTCCCGCGAGCGTTGATTTCCGAACGCGCCATCTCCTCGTTCCTCCTAAAGCTCCTACCGGACTTTCACGGCCCTTCTCGTCGTTTCCAGGCCACGTAATCAAACACTGAGGGCTGATGTTTCCTAGTGAACATAGTGTCCGAGTATGACATTGCTGCACCGAATTCCATTATGGCAGCGTCTTCATTTCTCGTCTTGCCCGAATGGTTACAGAGCTCTTCCGAATGGCTATAAAAGGACACAGGCTTCAGGTTGTGCTACAGTTTCGCCATCAAGTGACCCCTTTGTGTCCTGCAAGTGGTACGACGTGTTGCCGTCACTGAAAATTTGGTTTCTGCAACATTTAGCACCTCCACGCCACTCGTTCACGTGAGTTCGAGTGCTCGTAGAAATCATGCGAACGTCCTTACCGTCGTCGTCGTCTTGCTGCTGTCGTTACACACATGTACCCTTGCGTTATTTCTAGTTTGCTGTAATTGTGTCCCACACACAAATCCTTGATTTAGACAAACACATCGGTCATCCTGGTAACGCTTTAGTGAACCCCAAACAGTGCTGCATAGCCAACTGCCTGCAAAATGCTTCACATAACGTCGATACAAACTGCGTGCGAGATCTGCACAATTTTTTTTATGCAACCGACGCTACGGAAGGTACACGCAATCAGTGCGGTCAGAGAAGTCTCACTTACACTGTTATTAATTAATTAAATCGCCAAGTTATCTTGCTGACATGGAGCAAGAAAATCGAATCCGCTGGAAGTGTAAATTGTTGTCAGTGAGCTGTGTTTGCAAAAGGAAGTGAATGCGTAGCCTATATCATAACTTGTAAACGGCGCCAGATAATAGAAAGTGCCTAGGCGCTCAGAAACACCTTGCTTTGTCTTTCACATCGGATGGCGCAGTACTTCACGTTCCAACTGAAATCTTTATCGTGAGCAGTTCACTTACAAATAGAATGTCAAACGAGCCCCCCCGCCCCCATTTATCAAACAGCGCCCACATTTACGGATGTTACATGCATACTTCCTATTTTATTTTGTTCTGTTGTTCACCTCTGGCAGGTGACATTACTCAACCTATTCACGTACATTGCTTCAAAAGGCGGACGTTACTTGAATATCTGAAACTTGCACCAATATATCAATATTATTCATTAATGGACATGCTTTTTAGATCAGCCCTAGATCCAAAACCGCTAACGCGACACGTGCCCTAAAGTAATTAGGCAGTTAATTAGTTAGACTTTCTAGGGGAATTGCGAATTGAACATTGCGATATATGCAATGCAAGCAAGGTTTTCCCCTTCAGTGTCACCTATGTGAAGGGGCGGGACTTGCTCTATTTGCGAGGGTCGATTTGTAAAACGGAATTTGTTGGAAAAAATAAATAATCTATATAACACAGGTGACATACGCATAACAAACACGGCTGGCTCGTTGGGAGTCCGTGATGTTTGTCGTATTGCAACAGCAATTCGAATATCTGGCGGCCCGAGTTTCAGTGCATGCAGTCTTAAGAACAACGTGCGATTTACAATAATTACGTCAGCAAAACTGCTAGCGAAATGACATCTCCGACCGTATGCGGCGCGTATTTTACGACTGGGAGTTGGCTGCTTCTCTGCACCCATGGACAAGAAGGTATCGTAAAGGAATGGTCATAAAATGGAAAGCGCCCCTTCGCCCCTTCAAGAGCTCCCATTCGCCGACACTTTGCTCATTGGGAGCCGCCGCGGCGCTGACGACATAAACGGCAGCACGCGAAGGCTTTGTAGTACGTATACTACGCTTAGTCGAGAATACGTTCCAGGGCCGCCCACTTGGTGGCGCCTGCAGTGGCGTTAAATGATTCACGCGCTTTTTTTATTGGACGAAACGCGGGCTCGCGTCAGTCGTTAAGGCGGTTATGGCGTCTCCAATTGCCTTTCTCATTGATTCATAGCCTTGTTTAACGACGTTCTTCGTGCACGCGCGACTATGGTGGTCGTATAACGAGACGTAAGATGTGGCCGTATACATTGCCTGCAGTAGCCGCCAATTGAAAGCCAGATGTCTGCTGCCGGTTCACACAAAATGCATCGAACCGGCATCGCCTACTACAAGCCTTAGCTTTAAAGCGAGTAGGTTTCTTTGGCTCTCTCGCCCGTCGGTGGGGGCCCGTGGCTGGTCGGTGAGGGGGTCAGACTTTCATCCACCGATACAAAGGCGCCGATGCAGAGGGCAACTGCTCTGGCGCAACCGAATTGCGGGGCACGTTTATCACCTAACGTCAACTATTACAGTCGAACCCCGATATATCGAATCTGAAGGAGATCACAAAAAAGTTCGATGTATAGTGAATTCGATATATAAAATAAGTTTATACAAAAATTTTCAAGTTAATTTTACGGCTGTTCGTTATACACAATAATTCATTATATGTGGATTCGATATTGCCGGGTTTGACTGCATATATCTTTAAGACGCACGTGATCTCGCGCGAGAGCATTTGGGGCGCCTGAAGGCTTACACGCTGTGGTGGTGCACTCGGGAATGACAGCCAACCTCTTCTCTCGCTCCCCTCTTCCCTTTGGTGGCTGAGGGAGAGGCTGTCGCGTTCCACGCCAGCGTTCGAGCCGCTGGGGTGTTCACAGATGTGACGAGTCGGCTTTATTTTTTATTTCATTTTATTTGCAATACCTCAAAGGCCTCCGAGGTAGGTTGACATGAGGGGTGGGTGCGTACAGTTGTCGATGAGTCCTGCAACAATGTGCTTGAAATGAACAAGGTTGGAATGAAGTACGGCAGCAGGGGCAAGGCCATTCCAGTCCTTTGACGTCTGTGGGAAGAATGAATGTAGATGGGCAGTAGTACGGCCTGTAGGACGATACGCGGCCTTTTCGTGGTTGATGGAGTTGGAGCGGCGGACGGCTGGTATAATGTTGGGAGTCTGGGGAGGCGTGTGAAACGATTTGTGATATAGAGAAAGGCGGAGCTGTTTTACATTGAAGTGCAAGGTTAGGGAGGTTAGCTCACGACTTAAAGATACCCTGAAACTATTTTGTACAAACGTTTACTGAGTAGTTAGGGTAGGTCCTCCTGATCATTAAGTGACGCATTTAAGCG
This sequence comes from Dermacentor silvarum, assembly GCF_013339745.2. Taxonomy (NCBI): domain Eukaryota; kingdom Metazoa; phylum Arthropoda; class Arachnida; order Ixodida; family Ixodidae; genus Dermacentor; species Dermacentor silvarum. The sequence continues at coordinate 112,559,751 of NC_051157.2, forward strand.
CGCTGCGTAAAGCGCGTAATTTATTGTATGGTTTTAAACTTGTGCATAGCTACCGATCGCAGTGGCGCAGCTCCCCGGAATTTTCAGCCGCCCTGTCCCAATTGACGCGTTTGGCAGAACTGATGTCAGTTGGGCGAGCTATCCGATTTGCTACCCAGGTCGCGTCATCAGTAACTTTTCCAACTTTTGGTGAAAGAATGTTGTTCGCAATAGTTAGAATTTTCGTTAACTTGTTTTGATATAAAATAAATAACAGAAAGAGAATACACAACGACAATTTATCACTACACTGAAGCACCTACGGAACCCAGCAAGTGTTTTCTGCTTCCTTCTGTTACAACGTTCTCCATGTTGACGCAAGGCAAGTCAGTGTTGGTCTCGAGCTTTCCTTTCGCGAGCAACGCTGTGGGCTGCAAATCTAGTGATCGGCGACATGTCAAGCTGTGACATCGTGTCTCTCTTCAAGGCAACATACGAGCGGAGTGGCTGCAGCGGCATCAGGGCTGTCCGTATCCGATCCGCGCAAGCATCTACGCTGATTGCGGCCGTCGTTCCACGCCGGAGGATTGCTGCTACAATAGAGCTTATCGTGTCCGGTATTCGGGCAAACGCAAGTGGAAGTGCACTGGAAGTTTTAGCGGGATGGACGGAGGCGCGAACATGAGCGGCCTAAATAATTCAGAAGCTTCAGAACGGCCTACACGGTACAGCCTACCTCCACTACGGCGTGCCTCATAATCAGAACTGGTTTTTGCACGTAAAACCCCAGAAAGAAGAAGAAGACACCTGGTGGCGCAGAGCGCAACCAAACACAGAGCTAATAGAGCAGTAACTAATGTATTCTACTTTGCTGCTGGCGTAAATTTTCCGCAGGAGCGTAATCGTGAGGATGTTGTCTCTTTAAATGTTTAAAATGCTATACGCTTGGTTACAGCAATATTATCTGTGTGTTTGGTTGGGGGGGAGGGGGGGGGGGGACCATGCAGGTCGAATCAGGCCGCTCACAACCGTCTTCATCACAGCGGTAGTAGTATGGAGGGGCTCTAGTTAACGCCTCTGCCCATCCGTCAAAACGCTCAGCTCGCCTGTGGTTACCGGAAAACCCGACACGCTCGCTGCTGCGACAGAACGCTCGCAACGTACGCTGTTTTGATAGCTCTCCCTGGGAATCGACGGCCAGGTGGCTAGCGGAGAGGTGGGAGAGGCTTCGCGCGCTAGTTTTAAGATAACCGGCAGTAGACGACACAACGTCACACCATGAAGCAGAGCCAGTGAACGCTAAGCTTAGCCCCGATCACTCGGCGAACGAGTTGAGGAGAAAAAGCACGTCTATGGAGGAGGGTAACTTGTAATCGTCCGTAGCTGTCTGTCAGACACCGCATGAACGAGGCGCCAACGCCTGAGCAAATTTCCAAGCCGACTTATCAGCTTCCGAAAATAACCACACGAAAGCACGGATAATCGATAAGAGGCCTTCTGGTGCGCCAGCGAACGCCGGTTGTGGGCCAAAGCCCGAGTCAGAGCCCAGAGTTGTCAAAACACACCGAAAATATATTCTTCAAATAAGGCAGTTACATACACACATGTACACTTCGGCTATAGGCACATCACAATGCTATTCAGAGTCGTGTTAACAAAACTCTGGAAAATAATTAACGACAAGCACTAAGAGTTCAACGCGTACAGTACAGAGTGAATAGGAGTACAAAGTGTCCACTAATATTTACCCGTGCTGGTCTTGAGCCGGACGATCTCGGCGTAGCTCGAGGCAAATCTCGAAGAAGGAACTTCCTCCGGAAATGCAGACGCTCTTAATCTCGTCGACTAGCTTGCCGGGGAATCCACTTCTGCATATGGTCGGTCTTCTCGGTCACATCTCCTCACCGGCGTGGTCTGATCCCCGCTGATTCCCGTACGGCACTTTTATCGCCTTCGCCGGCGTTTCTCGAACTATCTGACTAGGAAGCCTGCATGCAAGCGCGGTTTACAGCGCTTGCATGTAGGCTCTTGCATGTAGGCTCCCTATATCTGACGGATTCGTGCTCCCATAGCACGAACAAAGCCTGGGAATCTTCTAGAAAGTTCTCGCTTTTTCGGTCGAGGTCGCCGAAGAGTCTTAGAGGAGGGTAGTGACTCATCCCTTGGCGCACACTCGGGCTGTCGTACTCCTCTCACTCGGCTCGCCGTGGGGGTCTGAGAGGGTATTTCGGCGCACGCCCTCTCTCTCCTCTCTCTCGATACCGTAACCTTCGAGTATCTTGTCGAAGCTTCTACTCTGGTTGATCACGTCGGCTGTCTGTGGCGTATATGCTCTCTCCCTCTGTCGAAGCTGCCGCAGGGCCAAGGTGCACCTTCGCTGGCTTTCCGACACGCGGCGCACGCTTTGATCATGCGCACTTTTGTGATACTGTAGCTGTACCCTATGCGTCTACAAAGTTTGTCCGAACCGTTTCAGGGACCCTTTAAACAAGTACACAGAAACAAACACATACCACAGGATAGCTCTTGTCACACGGTGCGCATTTGCTTATTTGTCCTTGTCTAATATAGCCTTGCTGTTCTTACACTCTAAGAAGTATGCCGGGGAAAACGGGAGTAACTGAACTGTTAGTCCTAAAAAGGGCGCTTTCGTCCCTCAGAGGAGTAACTACAGGAATGTGCGTGCCGTGTGCAAACTTCGGAGGGTAAGTGTTTCGTCCCTGGTCCGAAAGAGAGCAACGGGGAGGACGAACGGGAACAGTTACTCCCCATGCACTCTGCTGTTTTCGACCGTGTCGTGGTGGGATGCGGCGAAAACGGTATTGTCTATAAATCGTGAATACTTCGAAGTTTGTGCACTGTCTATTGAATATGCAAAGCAGCACTTTGCCTCTTCGTGAGAAAATTGCGTGAAATTTAAAAGATGGAAGGTGAAGAGCCATGCAATTCGTGTCCACACCATAAGTGAACGATAAACATTAAACGCGTAAGTCATTAAGGGACTACCAGATTTTCTCGGCCAGTATATCTTACATTGACACCCTTCTTCGTGTGGCGGAGATGATAATTGTTTAATTTTAATTTCGTGCTTCTTTATTGCGATAACAATTATATGAACACTCCAGGCGCGTTTCTGCCGTCGTCGTCGGCATCGCCGTGATGTTCTGTATAAAGTCCAAGGGCGATAACATCGTCGCCGTGCGCCGTATGCTGTATGTGCGAGTTAAAGCGTGCTACGGTGAGCCGAAAGCGGGGAGGACGCGCGCCGTCTTCCGTCGCGATTGAAGGCACCGGGGGGACGTTCTACTCCGGTGGCGGCTGGGTATGGCGTGGCCGCGCGATCCCTATCTAATCGCGATCTGCGATGGGGACAGGGTGCGCCGAGTGCTGATAGCTCATAGGCGCTGTGTCTTCGCCGCTTAGTTCGCGTCGAAGCGAGAGGCAGCACGAAGGTCAATGCACTCGCTGCAGCTGCCGTGCTTTCTCACTCCAGCGTTTCGACAGCGAGTGTGCGCGGTCGTCGCGTGACGTGTATTCATGCTTGCTTGTGCGCGTGTGACACCATGTTGGTTAGTTTAGTTAGTAAGCGAATGTTTACAAGTTTATACGGCCGATAAAACTACTATCCTTACTTCGTATAGCTGTCTATAAATTTGCTCTCGCAATCGATGCTTCGCCTTTCGGGCGAAACTGACATATTTTTTATTTGTATGAATATCTGTATTACGCTCTTTGTATGCTGTTTATATGCTTTGCTGTCCGTGTTGTGAAAATTTCCACCCTTTAGCAGCCCGAAAGGGCTCACAATATTGAAAATAAAGAAATTTCGATCGATACGCGTGGCGCTCTCTCGCACCCGCAGCTGCTGGTGCTGTACGCCGTGTACTATGGCTACCTGCAAGTGGTGTTACGCGAGGCCGTGTTGGCCGACCCGTTCGTGGCATACGCGCGCGAGTGCGACACGACGCAGTCATCGCTGCACGCGGCACCTGCGGGAGCGCCCGAGGACGGTCCGGAATACTACGGCGGTGGCCGCGCTGACGTCGCCTGCGTCGGCGTCAGGCCCCCGGGCCGAGCGGGACGCATACCGAAAGAGTGGGGCCAGCCGAGTCAGACCTCGTTCCGACCTCGCACCGAGTGGTCCAGCTCGGAGGACAGGCTCAACCCGTTCGCCGAGAACGGGAATGAGCGACTGACCGGAGTGCAGGTTCGTGCCTTCGTTTCAAACGAGGTTCGTGCGGAAAGGTTTTGTTTCGAACGACACCGCCGTCAGAATTGAGACTTGTTGTTTGTTAATATTGAGTTTTTCACCTCGCATGCGCGATAGCGGTGGTTATATGACATTCCAGTATCTTGTGGCAAGCATTATATGCAGCGGACAAACTAGGCGATAGTCTTAACGATAGGCTAAAGGAGCATTAAGGCAACCTTTTTAGACACTTCAATCTGTCGCCGCTTCAATGCGCTCCTTAGGAGGAAAGACTGGGAAGTCATTGAGTATGGCCCGGATTTTAAGTGCGCAATGTTGTTACACGGGCGTCGCGATAAGTTCACTGGATAAATCATCGAAGCAAGCGATATCATTCGCTTTGGAGCGTCATGCGTTAGAACAACGTCACTGGTACGTATCAGTAAAGCTGGGCACGGTCTAGTAATACGGTGGTGGTGGTGGCATGACATAATTGCACATCAACAAGTTCACTATTTCGTGCTTGTTCTTTTAGATGTTTGTTTGTCTGTGTATGTATGTTCCTTCGGAAGCAAGAAGTTGTCGCAAGTCGGTGCTGCGGGCGCATCAGACCTTTTCTTTTTTTTAATTTACTTTTTTATTTTTTCTGTTCAGGCCACTCGCCTTGGGTGAAGAAAGAAGCACTTTTTCTCGCTAATTCAGATTGTTAAACGTTTATTCTCTTTCTCTCTCTTGCCCTGTGTGGCGCTGTTCATCAAAATTTAAGAGCAGTAACGTGATGCCGGATACTGAAGAAAATTCTTGCATGCTCCCTCATATAACATATAATTCACACAGGCGAGCTTAGGTCGGAATGATATCAGTGTTACCAGACGAATTTATCGAAGCGGGAGCTTTCGAGAGCGGCCCCTGACCTTGGGCTTTTACCAATGGCTAAGCACACAACTTGAAAAATTGAGAACACAATTTCACATGAGGTAGCTTATGCGTAGCCACGGGCCTACTATTATAGCTTTCAAAGACACCAATTTGTTCAACAAATAATGACGTTTAGCAGTACTTAATCTGCGAAAGATATGGTTACACTAAAAAGCGTTAAAGACGGCCTATAGTGTGGTTATTTCACCATGGCGAGGTACTTAAGCTGCTGCAGGAGAACCATAGCTGTAACGCACAGCCACAAACTCACCGAGCCTTTCGTATTACAGCAGCAGGATAATTTTGCAATATTGTCTACAGGACCCCGCTAAAGGTGAACAGCTAGTTGTCTGATGGAGCCGTGACACCCTTAGAGCTGCAGTAGTATAGGGCAGAAACACTCTACGAAAAATTCAGAAAGCACGTAACGCGTGAAGCTCAGGAAAACAATTCTTAATAGTATGCATATATTCCTATTAGAGCACTCCACGGGCAGACTTTTTCAGCCCAGGCCCGGCCCGGGCCCGTTTTTACGTTGGGCTGCCCGCCCGAGCCCGACCAAAAGTTTTATGACAAGACCCGGGCCCGGCCCGGGCCCGAAAATAATCTACGTTACCCGCCCGGCCCAGCCCGCCACCTCTTTGCCTTATGCCCGAGCCCGACCCGAGGCCGAAAAAGATCACCGAGCGGCATTATAAAAATAAAATAAAGAAGAGAATGACAGGAAATTATTCTTAAGGCATAAATACATGTCATATACAATTATGAACACCATTTGAGCGATCTCAACGGAAATACCAGCGCGCCAAGTAGTACGAATGACCCTGCCGAGCAGTATCGCCAGCAGTTCCCGACGGCCCGACCTTGATGCGGCCCAATCCACTTCTCAATTCCAATACGCAGTGCCGCCACAGTAGTTTTCCACGTCGGGCGCCTCACTGCAAAGCATGCGCCGCCCCAGCCGCTCGTCCCACTCAACCGTATTCTAGTATACTAAAGCCGAAGCGCAGCCACGACCGGTCGTGAGCGCAGCGCATGGATGGTGTAAATGAAGAAAGAAAGCTTCTCGTTCCTCCATGGTGAAGTGTAATGCACTGCTGCTAGGCGGCTGGTTGAGAACATGCGTGTAATCATGGATGGATGCAATGTCATATTTCAGCTGCGTGACGAATTATCTTACCAGTCATCGTTTTACCAATTGGCCTTTGAAGAATCAGCAAGTCGCGAGCGCGCTTGCACCGCGCTGAAAGCATTTATTACATTGATTTAGGTAAGGAATACAAGGGCATCCTTTGTTTTGAGGCGACTTCGGTCTTTCTGGACGCTTACATTCTGTTCAAACAACACACAATACGACGGAAGAAGAAAAGGGAAGTACGCAAGAGTAGCGCTGCTAGCTTACAGCTGCGCCGGAGCAACAGGTTTTTCAGAGTCGAGACGCGCCTCAGGATAACTCGCTGCACGTTACATGCACACCGCCCGAAAGTCCGAGCCCGGCCCGGGCCCGGGTCAAAAAGCACATGCCGTGCCCGAGCCCGGCCCGAGCCCGTGAAAAAACTGCTCTACCCGGCCCGACCCGGCCCACGGGCCGGGCCGGGCCCGGGCTTTCGGGTAAGCCCGAGCCCGTGCAGTGCTCTAAATTCCTATACAGCTCCTGACAAAATATTTTAGAACAGAAACAAGTGAACAGCAACAAAGAGACAAAAGGCACGAAATAACAAATCGGTAAATGTGTTTACTAGTCAAGTAATACCAGTTGCGTCATTTTATTCTTACGTTTCTACTAACCGGCCTCCGGTGCCTATATTGTCAGTTACTGACCAATAGGACTCGATTGTTAGTTCAATGTTTGTGAAGTCAGTTGTATGTTTCTTGTATCGTTTGTCCACCTGCGCTGCTGCGTTAGGGTGCCGAACCAACTATAGCATAAACTCACGTTCTTAAATTTCTGTGTCAATATAGCAGATTTTAACAACTCTAGAAATTGAGCTTTGGACGGTGAAAGAACGGCACTGCTGCATGCAACGAATGACGAAGGGCTACAGAAGGCAATGAATCTTTCGGAACGTAAAAACACGCTTTGAGTGAACGGGTGATTAACGATATCGTTCGACGATGCAGTCATAGTAATCGCGTCGCTGCACCTAATACGACTGCGATTACGTTACCCCAGTACTCAGTACGTCGGCCTTTCACGTTAGTAATCGCGTCTAATGCTTGCTGTATCTCCGTCGTTTGGCAGGTGATTTCTTCGACGCAGTCCAGCTATCCCCTAGATCGCTGGACTAGCCCGGGACGAATGTGTCCGCCCGAGAAGTCGTTGGTCTCAGTGATGGAACGAGCTGCCACGGACCCTGGTAGTCCATCCGTAGCTCACACGATGCCCGTTCTCCCTTACGGCCCAGTGGGACCAACTGCCGGTATGCCAGTACCGAACGTTCCCGCTTCGCTTGCGCCAACTTTTATACCGCCGGCGCCGATGACAGGTTGGCGCCGCGTATACCTTGCATCCTCAGTTTTAAATGGGAAACATGATCAGTGAAGACGCCTACCACCCTCTCTCGGTGGGCGACCGCTTCACGATGCCTAACTGAATGGAACCACAAAAAAGCGCGGTTATCAATTAAATTTGATTGAAACTGAAAAGAAACAAACAAAACATTTTGGAACATCTTCAGAGAACCTGGAACACTATAGTATTGCATAGAGCTGTATGTTCCTGACCAGTTTGATTATTTCAATGAGGTCCCATTAAAATATCAAACTGCTTAGGAAGCGTGGAGGAAGTAAAACTTATGAGAGAGTATTGCGCCACACGATTGAAGGCAAAACGTATCGGCCCAACACGTGATCGCCACGTCAGAGCACGTAGTCGGTTTAAAGTGCAAGTTCCCGCTCTTCATGCAGGGAAATCTACGCCAGCGCAGCTGAACAAGTGCGCATCGATTAAAAACTACTGCTAACCACACTTTCTCGTCCAATACCTTGTGTCTCAGACGTTGAGCGTGGGACGACACTGCGAGGGGGAAAAGCGAATGAAGTGGCTTTACACGGAGTGCGCTTGCCAAGGCTGGCTGTGTGACGTAATGTTCTCTCCTAGTTTATTTCGTCGTCCATTTCAGGAACCTATACTCTACATCAGTAGTTCCTTGCAGCTCTGTGGAAGCTGCAGGTTTCCTTAGCCAATAGGAGCGCCAAATTTCCCTCAAGACGTGGTCAGACGTCTGCTCAGCGTCTACTTGCCGTCCTGTCGAAACATGCTATACACGTTTGGTGGATTGACGCAACAAATGTTTTGGCGTTGTAACCATCAGCTGCGTTTGCAGGAATGCGACAGCGGAGCTTCTCGTCATCTATATACGCTTGCTCAGCAGTATAAATGTTCACCCGCGCCGCCTCGGCTGCTCGGCGTCTGTTCGACGTTTGCTCGCCACCGTCATCACGTACCATATTAGAGCAGAATAGTAAATTAATGACGCAGAGAACAATAAGGGTTCTATAGCGTTCCGCATCGCCAAAGCATCACCAGTGCTAATGCTGTGGTGCCACTTGCTAAACTGGACATCAAACTACTTTTACGGCTCGGCGCTGACTATATCTTGTCCTAGCAGCGTATAAAAACAAACAGCTGACGCCAAGAACAATGACGAAACACACCTAATGCCTTGCCCTCAGCGTGATATGAGACCAAGTCATGGCAGATTTTACCATTAATTCGTTGCTGTTAGGCCGTAGAACCAGTAAAAAGCGCAAATTCGGATTGAAGCGGGTGGTTTGTGCTTATGGGGGCTGTCGTGTTGCTACATACGTAATCAGGGTTAGAATGGCTATTACGGTTACCGACGTTAATCGCCACAGTAATTCGCGGTATATGCGACATGCATGCGCAAAAGTCCTAACATATCACGTATCGCTGTAACGTATCATGTACCAAGCAAAAATTACTGTCTAATCCTGCCAATAAACAGAGTGTTGCGCCCGGAATTACATTCCGCTGCGCGAGGCAATCTTGCCTGTGTACACCTATTACCTTCGGCAGTGTTGCAAGTTACTCGTGGGAAAGAGCATAGATCTTTACTACCACAGTGCTGAAACTTTCTGAGGATGTTATTAAATGTTTTTTTTTCATTTTCAATGAAATTAGCATTGATAACTGCGCACTGAAGATATTCAATCTTTAAACTGCACTTTGAACGGACGAGCACCAAGAGACGGCGCTACGCGGCTCATGCAATCATGTCCCGCATTTTTGGCCATATTCTCAATTCATTCACAACTGCTGCTTTTAAAACGGACGTACATGATCGGACTCGCCTAGAAGGAACTGACATCGGAATCTGAATTCACAAGATTTCCCTTCGTAAGAATGCTTGTCATTCTCTAGCTGCTTTCGGATAATGTATTTTCGGCCACACTTGGCTGGCGCCAGTTCTTACGAGGTATACGCTACAACACTGTGAATGCGGGCCCACAAGAACGTGGGCCGGCTTTGGCAAATACTGACGGTATTTTCTACAAATATTTTTCGTTTACCATTCTTCTCGCCTTTTTTTATTGGCTCGGACATTATCGTCCTTATTGCTAGGATCAGCCAGTAGGAACACCGTGTGAAAAGAAAATATGAATGTAAAATTGAATACGTTATAGAATATGGGCCAAGTTCTTGCGCCGCACCATTTGCTTCGGTGCCGGCCAATTCTAAAGGAACATATTGGCTAATCTGACCAGCCACTAATGAACATTTCTAACAAACATAGAAAAGTTTTGTGGCTCGGTACAATGTAAGTATTTCACTCCGGTTGGTGCTATATTCTTTTCTTATCATCTGCCGCTTTTGACCGGACGATCCTGATGATAACGCAAGCGGTGCGTTATCTCAGAGCACTGACGAAGCGTGAAAATAAAAATAATTCCAATAGAATTGCTACGACCTCACGACCGTGAACCTTGGATCCAACATTCGAAGAATGAAAATGAATCGCAGCATTTCCCCGAAAGGCGAGGCATTGACAGAGATTGCAAAGTATTAGATAACCATACGAAGTACGGCTCGTAGCTTTATCGGCCTTATAAATTGCAGCAAACATTCGCATAGAAAGGAAGTAGAAATTCTGTAGTGCTACGGCGCGTGACTCACGACACATGGCAAATAGTAAGAACGTAGCGCGTACCAGATGACCACAATGAAAGGACGGGCGCTGGTCTATTTACTGTCATGTACTATCTAGCCCAGGAACGTGCTCTTACGACAGATGCGTCAATGCAGCAGCTCAACCTGTATTCTCCCCAGGACCCCCAGGACCCCCCGGGTACCAGCGCACGGTGCAACCCTGGCAGCTACCGCCACCTCGACCGGCTGTTCCAGCGGGACCGCCTATGCCGCCGCCATTACCGACCCCAATGGCCACGAGCCCCGTGCCGCCTTACAGCTCATCTGGGCCCGTCCCGTCTACCATGCCTCAGCCCCACTGTCCAGCCCAGGAACAGCCGGCAGGTCCTACCCCGTCATTTCCGCCTATAGTTCCTGTCCAGGCTCCATCCCTCTTCAAAGTGAGAGACGAGTAGCCCTCGCCTGTGGTACGAGAATCTCGGGTGCTTGGTTATCGTGTCGACCTAAACTTACGATAGTTTTAGTCATGGAGGAAGAAAAGGTTTTTAGCATGTCCATAAGCGTATTGCAGTTTAGATTACCGGAACACCTGAGAGATAGACGTGCGCAGTAGCGCAGGCGCCGCCATCTTGTGAAGCTAACGTCAACTACAGCACACAGAAGCGTAATTGCAACATTGCAACGACCATGTTCTGCCTGTGTGCCGGTGCAGAGGTGTTGATAGCCAACAAGCCTTAGCTTATAGACGATTTCTTCCTTTTTGTTCCCTTTCTGGCGAGAACAATAAACCAATAAAATAACCTTAACACGTCAGGTTGAAGAAAGCGCCATAATATGGCGCAGCCAACGGTGCTGCTGCTGTAAACGTATTCTATGAAACGGCAATACGTCGATGAACTGGGTCGAACTGTCTTTTAACCGCCAGCTACGTGGAAGACAGGAAAACGGATTTGTGTATTAGAGAGCGAACGACTGAAACTAGCATTCTAGTTGGCATTAAGATAAATGGGGGGAGTTGGGCAGGTCATATGGAATATGTCCATCAGACAACCGGTGGTCTATTCGACTAACTGAATGGAATTCCAAAGGAAGAAAAGCGCAATCAAGATTGGCAGAGAATTAGGTGGTGTGATTATATTGGGAAACTTAAGCCATTGGATATCGTCTGCTGACTCAACACAGGCGTAATCGGAGATCGCTGCAAGTGACCTTCGTTTTGCAGTGGGCATAAATAGGATGATAACTATTTTCACAGTGGATTCGTATTTTAGACAAATTCCACGTAATCTTCGTCTCGGTCGAGGACGTGTGCCAAGTTGTCATTCATTAAATTGTTCAATACGGCAATTAGCATTCTTGTTCGCCTGGTTAGCGATAGCGAAGTATTAGAGAGCGTACACAAAGTAAGGCCCTTAGTTTTATCGGCCGTATAAATTGCAGTAAACATTCGCTTGCTATTTAAATTATCAAGCATGGTGTCGCGTGAGCACAGGCGAATAGGAAGAGATCTCACTCGATGACCGCGAATACTCGCTGTCACAACGATGGCGTTATTAAGAGCGCCGGCAGCGGGAAGCTTTGTGATGCCTCTTGCTTCACCGTATCTCCGAAACTTGCGATTACGTGACCTCCAACACTGAACGTGCGCGGGAAGACCGTGCACATGACACCGCTAGCCATCGCGGCTCGTCATTAGTCTTGGCAGCAGCTGCAGATAACCTTCAAGATATGGTCTGAGCCGCGCGGACAGCCATGTGCAGCCATGGCCTGGCTAGAGTAGGAGACGTGCGCTCTCTTCCCTAGCACGCGTTTGATCCCGTCATCGTCATCATCAGGCTATATTTTTGTCCACTGCAGGACGCAGGCCTCTCCCTGCGATCTCCAATTACTCCTTTCTTGCGCTAGCTGATTCCATCTTGCGCTAGCTGATTCCAACTTGCGCCTGCACATTACCTAACTTCATCCCCCCACCTACTAGCTTTCTGCCATCCTCGACTGCGCTTCCCTTCTCTTGGTATCCATTCTGCAACTCTAATGGTCCGCCACTTATCCATCCTACGCATTACATGGCCTGCCCAGCTCCATTTTCCCCTCTTAGTGTCAATTAGAATATCGGCTACCCCCGTTTGCTCTCTTATCCACACCGCTCTCTTCCCGTCTGTTAACGCTAGGCCTAACATTTTTCGTTCCATCGCTTTTTGTGCGGTCAGGCGGTTTGATCCCGTACGTCACCTCTAATATCGGGCGCGCGGGTAGACGGATCGCATCAAGCCACCATCCTTCTCGGCTCACGCTCGCACGCTTTCCGTCGCACCCACAGCTTCATAAAGATTTCGATGAAGCCCGGACCCCGGCCGATACGTTGAAATTAAATGTTCGTTGTTGCTTTTCTATGTGCGCCTGTACTTTTTCCAATTTATTAAACACCGAATCTGAAGAACTACTCCCTTCTACGTGGTCAAAAGCAATCCGGATATCCTGCAAAAGGAGGCCCCGTAGTCAATGACTTCATTGTACTGAAGTGAGAGACATAAGTTGTAGTCAATAATCTCACTTTTCTGTGCAAATGTGAATTCGATTGCTAATAGAGTAAGGAAGGAATGAGTGGAGAAGGAAAGGCAATAAGGGTGGTTAACCAGTTCAGCACAACATATTTGCTACCCTGCACATGGGAGCGGGATGGGGGAGAATGAAAGATGGGGAGGAGACATAGAGAGAGAGACAGCACATAGCACAGCACACACATCGTCAGTCACTGTCCGTCACTATTGCGTGGTACGTGACATCACTGTCACAGCCGCTTGTCCAAGCCTGTTTCTTTCAAAAATCTAAGTAGTGCCTTCGTCGCCTTCAGCTGCGATGTCTTCTGTCGTATGTATATGCTCTAATAGAGTAGATACATGAGGAGATACATGCGTGCCCAGATATGTGCCTAGAAGTTCATGGTATATAGAATACGGCGCGGGGATTCTCGCGTTAACCCCATGTACAGGTGCAAAGTGCGAGCGTGTGCGCCTTATTTGAGCAATGATAAGTGCCGCAGGTACTTTGGCAACTGCGCATCACGTAGAAGCAAAGTTTACGTCAATGATAAGCGTCATCCGCGGAACAGGATGACCCACTCCCGGATCGCAAGCGTCCCGCCAATCCGGGTGGGAACTGTATCCAGATTGTTCGAGGTCACCGCACGGATAACCGCTCAGTATTGCCGCATGTAACTCGCTTTCACCGCCAAGTACAAACGTCCCCGTGCCCCCTTTTCTCGCGAAGGACGCGCTCATATTGTACTGATTTTAAAATGGCAAATTAACCCTTCATTAGGCACAGCGCGCTCCTGCACGCACGCACACGCATAATAACACAAGAAAATTGGCCTGCAATCCACGCTGTGAAGGTGGTTGAACAGCGAAGCTGTACACGACAACTACAACGGTCACCCATTGCGACGTAGGTTTAAATTATCCACATGGCGACATTCACATGCATTTTACCTAATTATTAGCCAAAGAGGTTTCAACGTGCCTGCGACTTGGCTTGCGCCGCTACTTCGTGCACCTACAAAGAGTGGACCAGAAAGAAAAGACACTCGCCGTGCATCGTATGCACGCTGCTCTTTAGGAGTCCTCACTCTACATGGCCTTGCCGTTGCACTGTCACAACACAAATGAGTGACTAGGCGGGTTCTTATTTTACATACGAAAATGTAGTTACGTCACCTGCTTCCTATGCTACGGCTGCCGCTTCCCGGCTACTGCACCTAATGCAACCGCAATCTTTACCGGGAAACGCGTGGGGCGGACGCTATGCGCAAACGCGAGCTTTCTGGTTCTTTTTTTTTTGTTCTTTTTACCACGCGGCCGGCGCCACCGGGGGTGCTCGCCTCCGCGCTTGTGCTGCAAGGAATACAACGGCGCACGTGATGCGCGCCTCCCTAGTTCTTGACTACGGACACGACAGACCCATTGGGAGGTAGAGCATTGGGGGTTATTCAGCTTCGCTGTAATAATTGTGGGCGCGCGCGCAATGGAGACAAGGACTCAGCAGTCGCCGTTAAAGCCAGCGTAATTCTCTTTTTGAGCCACGTTCGCTTGGTTTTCTATAGGCCTGTAAGAAGTTAGGTTTCCAACAAAATGGACCTTTTTTCATTTTTCTGCATTTTTTGTATCCTTTAAGAGATATACTGACAACTTCGTGAAGCGAGCGTTACTGGTTCTCATGTCGCAGGTTAACGGCGACGCTCCGTCACCACGAGAGCGGAAGCGTCGCCGAACGGTGTCCATATCGGAGTCGCCTTCAGTCGCCACCTTCTCGCCATCCGACACAGCCGCCGGCATCGGCGGGCCCGCGCAGGCATCCACCGACTCTGGCCAGCCGAGCGCGGGTCGCTCGAACGAATCCGTGGCCATCACCTTGAGCAGGCTGCTAGGCACCCTGGCAGCAAATGTCTCCGATTCCCGTTAGCAACTGTCGCGGCAGTTGCCCATATATAAGCAGCGCGTTGCTGTCACACTTCGCTTCCGCCATTGTCTACGGTCGCGTCCGTTGGTGTAGTATTGTTGTCTTCATTTCTAACGGTACACTGCTTTTCAGGCTCGAGAAACTGCTTTCTACGAGAAGAAAGTTTCGAAGCTGTAGCCAACGTGTTTTGCATCCGCGTTTTACCAAGAGCGCTCGTGAGCTCTTTACCCTTTGCCTGCTTTCTTTGTGGCGAGTGCGTGCAGGTCAATTCTAAAAATAATAACACGTGCTATTGCGTGACGAAGCTTTATTTCTTTTCTTTTTTCTTTTTGTCGTGATTCACATATGCTTTTATGTCGTCTGCTAATGGTCTCATGCAGCTTGCACCGGCCGCCGCGTCCTTCGTCTGTCCTACTCTCCTAAATGAAAGTATCCATTGTTCACATCGAAATTGTAAAAGAAGAAAAAAAAAGAAAGATGGAAAGACTACTTTACATTACTACTCGTTGCCTCAACCCAATATGTACCGTACACGCACACTCTACGACGCATGGCCGGCCATGGCGAGTTGACTTAGGCAGAAAAAACGGAGATGTGTACGCCAAAAGACGAAGAATGAGAGAGAGAGAAAGAGAGAGAAAAAACGTGTTGGCAGATAAGGTCGATAAGATGTCGATGCCCCTCTATCCAGCAAAGGCAACAGCATGGAATGTAAATGTTTATCTACAAAAAAAATTTACTGGAACGCGCGCTCACATGAAATAGAATTAAAATCCCCGTTATGGGGATTCTGCAACATGGAATTCTGTCTCCGCGCAAATATCGTTCTGGACAACTGCGCTAAATATATAGTACGTCTTAAGACCACGCGCGAAAGTAGAGTATACTGAAATCGGTAAATGACCATTGTCCAGATGCCAGAGTGGACAGGTCATCTTTACGCGTTATTATTGTCCGATAAACGTATTTAACGGCTTGGCTTGAATACTTTGGTATAACCCTGGTACGTTGTATATGAGCTAGTTTACTCTTTTCCAGACACGTCTGGAGGCGTGTCCAGACGTGTCGTCCGACGGCCATCTCCCGTTGTCCACGAAGTCATGTCCATGCATGTTTTTTTTTTTTTTTCAAATATACACAGGGGATATGGGCGCGGTTGACCAACGCGCATTCCGGATCTTTCTCCCGCAGGGAACGTAGACCCGCATCTCAAAAAGAAAAAAAAAACATGAATGCAAAACTTAATCGTTCTCGGTCTCCCAACCAGCGCGGCCCACTGTAGGTGTGTACGCACATCCTGGAGCGAAGACGACGCACGTCCGAATATAAAAACGGTAGGCGAATCATCCCTCTATGTCTGCATCCCTGCGAGCCCAGAGACGCGACTTCACCTGAACAAAAGCTGCTTGCGCTGAAATTTTACCCGCGCAATGTGGCGGCGTCTGATGGCATCACACGAAGCCCCCCCCCCCCCCCTTCATCTCCTTTACATTTCTTACCTTTCCTACCTTCGTTACATCTCAAGAAGAAGAAAAATCTTGGCCGCCGCCGCAGACAACGACGACCTCGCGCAAATTGCTCCCACCACCATCGCAGAGGTCACGCCGCTGAGCAAGTCTGTTGCAGCTCCGTTTGCGCCGGAGGGGTAACGCCCTGGCGTTCACGTTTCCTTTTTCTTCGGTCATCCCATCTTCTTCGACCACGAGTTTGGCGTGGGCGTACGTAGCACACTGGTGGCGTTCGTACACGTTTCGCGAGCTCTGGAATGCTCACGCCCGCGGCTTGGGGGCTCTTTATTCACCGCGTCCTTGAGCATGACTGCTTCGTATTCATGCGGGAGGGCCATTCTTTTTCTCGCCGATTCTGCGCGAGTGCGTAATGGCCGAGCGTGCCGTTTATTGAGGCATTTCGACGCCGGACAAGGCAAAATTGAAAGCTAGCGAAATCACGCCTGAAGCCCGCGTTAGTGCCCCATCGCCGCCTCCCTGCGCAACTATTCCTGGCCCCACCCACATACATTGATTTATAAGGCGTAGCCCAGAATCACGACTTTTATTACAGATGTGGATGTGTGAGCCGGAGCGTTCTCTTGTAATGAAGTGTCGGCATTTGTATTTAAACTCTCAAGCGACGGTTGCCCGCGGGTGAACATGAATACTGCAGTTTAGCCAAAACTGAGATATATCTAAACCATCTTCGTGATTAAAATAAAGAAATAGTATAGATAGAAAGTTGGTGCTGTCCCGAAACGTTTAAACAACGCTATTGAAGCGAATGCGTGGAACACGTGCTGAAGGTATATCTCAAAAGATGAGATAAACTGCGATTATCCAAGTGGAACGAAATTTCGCAACCATGATGCCGGGAAAAGGCGGAAAGCTAAGCATGTTAAATCAAAACTGAAATACTTAAGGCACCTGTTCCGCGTCGTGATGGGGAGGCCGCGTTCACGGGGGTATGAACAATTGCTTAAGGGGGTATGAGCCATTTATTGCCTTACGTGTGGGACAGATTTAATTTTTAAGCAATTTTGAAGAATCGCAAGCGGCAGTGCGACAACGGCGGACGGCGACCATACCGTCAGTGACGTCGTTTTCTCCGTCGCAGCCGAACATGTGAGTAACCTCATTAAGAAACACAAAGACGTAACCAATAATTGAGAAAGACATTAATGTACCGTCGCAATTAACTCCGGGGCCGCACGTTTCAGCTTCGTTGGTTAACCAACCGTACGGAGTGCTTGGGCGGTGATTTATGTTGTGCCATTTCTGTTCAATGGTGGCAAAAAAAAATGTGGCTCCACTAATCTGGGGAGATGCGAAGCATGCAGTGATGCACCGCTAATGGGCTCATACTGACTAAAGCAATGGCTCATAACCCCGTAAACGCGGCCTCCCCATTACGACGACAGATGAGAAGTGAAATTCTACGCTGGAATGATGAGCCTTCTTTAGGCCTTGGTGACGAGATGTGACATGGCCTACCGTTGGCATCACTTGCGCTACAGTACGTGTGATGCGTTGGATGGTGTGGGTCCCGCCTACGTCTTTATGTAGGTGGAGGCCGAGGATGCGTGGGTGGCTAACTGGTGGAATGACCTGGCTTTAGGGGTAGACTGTGATAGAGCACTGCACGGGCTCGGGCTTACCCGAAAGCCCGGGCCCGGTCCGGCCCGTGGGCCGGGCCGGGCCGGGTAGAGGAGTTTTTTCACGGGCTCGGGCCCGAGTCTCGCCATAAACGGGCTCGCCATAAACGGGCTCGGACGGGCCCGGGTCTCGCCATAAAAGTTTTGATCGGGCTCGGGCGGGCCGCCCAATGTGAAAACGGGCCCGGGCCGGGCCCGGGCCGCAAAACTCGGCCCGTGCAGTGCTCTAGACTGTGATGATGGGTGTTGTCTTCTTTTGTTTGCCTATCTGTCTGAAAACAAGTAGCTCAGATTTATCGGGGGAAGGTTCCACCATGTCTGACGGGATGCTCAATGTGCTGCGTTACTTTAGTAAGGGCAAAAAAGAGTTGTTTCTCCTTTCTAGTAAAGCTTTCTAGTCTAGCAAACAACTAAGTTTGCATGCGCTTTGAGCCGGTCAGTCAATGATTTTTTATCAACAAACGCGACATGAACGGTGGTGCCGTAAATGAGTGTTTATGACTCCGTAATTATGAGGACTCACTGAAACTTGCACAGAGCATCGTGCTACTTCCCTGACTTTCTTTCAAAAATGCCTCCACCGCCTTCGAATAAAATTATACAACTATTGCATATTTTTCAGCAGTACATCATAATTCATGAACAAGGAAATTACTTCACAAATTAACGCTTGCGCACGCTGGTTCGTGTCACCAATCACCACCAGGGTCGTTTTTATAAGCTACAGGCGTGGGTTTGAGTTCCCGGGCTCCCTCTTCGGAAGCGTTTATGCCGAGATATACATGGCGTCGCTTATACGTGAATTTTGTTTCCAAGACGCCTTTACTTTGTACAGCGAGTGCTAAACGCCGGAAATAATCTCCCACATTCTTTGATCTTGTTCCCAGTATGCGCACAATTGGAAACCACCTTCGACTTTCTCTGCGTATTGCGAAACATCAGAAAGAAAAACCGCACCTTCCTCTGACCTCTGATGCGCTGAAATATACTTATCATCAAATACCGACTTATCATTAAAACAATTTTGTCATCCGTGCTCTATGTTAATTCCTTGTGTGGCATTGAATTTCGTTTCTTTTTTTCCTTCAGGCAGCTTTATTGCAGTTTCGTTTTCTTTTCTCTGTTGTGTTGCAACTATGGCTGGATTCTTTAATGGCAGTCACAACTGATTTGAGACTGATTTGAATTGGTTGCAATTTCGCAGAGTCCAGCTTATGTTTCAACAATCATAGTATTCCGAACACTATATAATAATACTTTCAATCCTGAGTGTAATTCTTGAATAGATCCTTAAATGAATATTTACATTCTTAACAATTATCAAAGAAACAAACAAACAACCCCATTTTTTTTTTTAACTGAGCCGTATTCACTTTTCTGAGGTGTCCGTAAAGTCACTCTTCTCCTCACGCGAACATGCTCAACAAACAGTGCCTTATAACTGAGGCAAGCAGTTCGTTCACCTATGTGCAAAGCTGAAAGCACTTATACACGTATGCTCAGATTACGCATAACAGCGGCGCCCAGATGAAGAGAGAATTCGGTGCATAAAACATCGCAATTGCATACTGGTCGGTGTTCACGCGGGTCATCGTCCCAACATCAAGCACCTCCGCGCGCCTACACAAACGCATAAAAATAAAAACAATAAATAAAAAGACGATGCAAAACCCCGCCATCTCTGTCGGCATCACTGTGACTGCCGGTGGAAAAGGCCTCTTCTGACGACTCGAATTCACCCGAGTGCAAAAGGTCCAACCTCGTTCGCGCGTGCATATTGAACGCGCCGAACCTTAACCCGGCCCCCGGCCTCACGGTCAGCGAGCATTCAATCTCGCTTTGAATGTCGTCTCACTGCAACAGCGCTTGTATACGCTTTGCTCCGTGAACGAATAAGGCATGCGCGCAGTCAAGGGCGCGGCCCGTCCGTAGCAGCCCGGGGCGGCCGAAAAGCACAACGGTTCTGACGTGGAGTGACGCACGTGTGTGATGAGACGAGACGGGCCATAGAATGGAACTAAGAAGCGGCTGGTGGAAAGGGTGGGGGGGGGGGGAGAGAGAGCACAGAAGTTGAAGTGAGTAGGCAGGGGCTTGAGCACACGCATGCATGTGTACGTGTATAGCAATACGTGCGGGATGTTATATGCTCTGCGATGGGCCTGTCCGACCTCTGACGGGTCACGTCGCGAGAGCAGCCAGCGCATGCGCACTTGCGGTGGCGATGCAAACCCCCCGCTAGGCCACCGCACGTCAGAGAACGCGCTGTCCGGAACAAGAATCGCGCCCACACCAACGTGAAAACTGTTGCGCATTATGACTGCGAACTTCCTGTTCGCTCGCAGTGCGGCTCGCTGTGCAGTGTCAGCGACCGATTCACGCCGGTGGTCTTCAAAAAAAAAAAAAAAGTGAAATGCGTCAAGTGCTCTGACAGAGTTGTATCATGCGAGTCACGAATACGCATGTTTTGTACATTGTTGTTAATATTACTGGACATTTTGTCTGTGTTGCTTGCTAAATTGCTATTGCAAATATTTCTTTTTCTGTCTCTTCTTGTCAACCGCTGTTTATTGATCCACTCGGTCTTTGTTTTCTTTTCTTTTCCTTTTTTTTTGTCAGCACTCCTACTTCCAGTTTACTTGTTCCCAACTTTTCTTGTTGGTTCCCATAACACATATTAATTCTGAGGTACGTCGTTTCTGTTCAATAATACTCGTTGACAGGAGGTCCCGGTTGCACTTTATTATTTGATACTTATTCCTGTATAATAATGTGTCTGCGTATATTCGTGTGTGTTGTGCATAAAATTGAATTTAAACTTTAATTGAGTGATTCGGGGACTACGATGCCGTCTACAATATTGTAGAATAGGCAGCTTGCTTGGCTGGTTAGTTGTTTAGTGCAAGATTAAAGAGAGGACACCATCTAATACTGTCGCAAAAGTAGCTTGCTTGGCTAGTTGCTAGTGCGTGAATAAACAGATTCATGAAACGTGAGAAAGGAAGAGATTCTAGGTATACTTCGTCTCTTATTGTGTCGTGTCACGCTGCCTGGTTTAGCAGCGATTATACTGTCAGCAGGGAAGTTAACTCACGACTTGCTATTACAGTAAAATAATTTCATCCGCACTGAATGCCAGTCGCCTCATAATCAGAACTGGTTTTGGCACGTAAAAGCCCAGAAAATAAGACTATGTCAGTCGCCAGTGTATATGGCAGCAAGAGTTCGTTCCTTTGTTTTAGAGGCCACGCATTAATGTCTTTAAAGGTTAACTCGCATTTCAATATGCATTCGAAATAGTGTTCTAAGTCTCCTATAAAATTCCTCTGCCATTGACGCGATGAACGTGAGCACAACGTTAACGAGCGTTTTGCAATCTTCATAATCGTTCATATTACTCCAACTTATGCCACCGACCTTACCCCCCACCCCGCCATCCCCATTGAATTCCTTTATTTTTGTTGTTTGTTAAAACATCGTCGTGTGTTGAGTATTCATTATGACGCAGAAACATCTTTTGCATAGTACTTTAGTTTCAACTTCTCGCCAAAACCTCTAACGGATCGTCGCCGCTGGTTTGGATTCGTGCTGTTTCTTAGCTCGATACGTTCTAACTGCTTCGATGCGTTCTAAATAGGCTCGTGAGGCACATGCACCTACTATATGAGTCTAGAGTCAATTCTTCAAGTAGAACTCTTTTCACCCCAGGGGAAAGAAACAGCGGAGAGGAACGAACAGATTCGTCGCATTCTTGGCATCGCATTTCAGTCTGCCCACAAACATATCTTGTTGTCTTTGGCTTCAATGGCTCAAGCATACATCAGCGATGACACCACATGCGTCTGCTCAGCTCTAAATGCGCAGGCAGGAACGTCTGCAAGTACGCCACCTCAAGATTATTCATCCGCTGACGAAGCGGAACGGATCCCACGCAGCTGCACAAGCTGCCCCCAGAAAGTTTCCTCTGTTAGTCATTTGTTAGAATGTGTTTTTTTTTTGTTACTTGATTGAGAACAATTATTTTTTTCTCTACTCTTTCGTGAGAGCGAGCACAGCTCGGGAGATCCGCCTGTAATTCGAGTCAAATCACGCTGATCGCCGCGGGAGATCAATGCCATTTTCCCGGATGTAAGGGAAAAACCGTAGCCTGACGCCAGCTATAGTTTCTTGCGAGCGGCAAGGTCATTACGGTGGAGACTGTCGCTTGCAAAGGGATGACGCAAACGGAGATCGGCATTCACGCCGGCCCTTTTAGAGCGAAACTTTCTTTGAGACCCCCTCCAGGACTTTTGCTGACTGTGGCCGAACAGCTCACAGCCAGGACAGCATGGACATAACTACTTCGGTTATAAACATCATCATCATCATCATCATCATCATCATCATCATCATCATCATCATCGTCGTCAGCCTATATCTATGTCCACTGCCGGACGAAGGCCTCTCCCTGCAAACTCCAATTACCCTTTGGGTTATATGTAGCCCCATATCTGCACCGTCTGTCGTACCCCTTCAGATGTACCAGTGACCAGGGAGGGGGGGGGGGGGGGAGTATTCTGTAAGAGTTCACCTTGTGGACTGTCCCCGTCGGCTGTCACCATTGGCTCCAGCTGCACGAGCGCGAAGGTGCCAGCCAGTCTCCTTCGCGCTCTAGAAGCGGGAGCCAATGGTGACAGCCGAAGTGGACAGTCCACTAGGTGCACCCTTACACAATACACCCCCTAACCCCCCCCCCCCCCCCCTCGGATCTGTTCTCAACGGAATTGCGCAATGAAACAACAGACTACGACCAAATTTTCCCAGTGCAACAACTACACGCATTAAAACGTGTAATTCCTTTGGTAAAGCGAAGCTATATACCTGCGCCTTCTTCTCCAGGGTTCGCTGCGGCGGCTCTGTCACTTTCTCGCCAGGTAAAAAGCGCGCCTGCTGGTGTTGGTCCCGTAGATGGTGCAACGAAAAGTGGGTCAATCATCCCCGAGGTCGTGTGGTCTCCATGTTTTACCACCTTCCATGGCTGGCACGTAATTATTCGTTGCGCCGCAATGCGTGGTGCTGAAGTTGAACCGTTTTGATAGAGCAATTCTATAGCGAGAGAGAGAAACGAAAGATGAAGAGAAACAACGCAAGAACGGAAAAGACAGACACTACACTCACTACCGATTTATTTCGGTTCCCTAGAAAAAAAAAGAAAAAAAAAACATACGAGGACGAGGAATGCACGTGCGCAGGGGTTCGTCACGAAAAAGAAAAACAAATTTTAAGAACGCATCTCGTTTAATTCCGAATATACACACGGAAGTATCGCTTATGCAATCCACGCCTCTTTTCTAGTGATATACGAACTATGTGCGTCTTTGATATGAGCTGATATGAAATTACAATGCAATAGGTTAATCAAGTATGAACCAACAGGCCAAGAACAAGTTATATTAAGTGATGAACAGCTTTGCATAATGTAATTACCAGCTTCACGAAAGGTTCACTCAGCTTAAATTCCATCATGTGCATTTTATCAGCGTAATTTTATGTACGCGGCGGGCAAGCTTACTCACATCCCGTGTTGTGGTTGTTGCCTCAAAACGTGGCTCGTACCCACAGGGGGATTAATTGGCCACACTGGACATCTAATATTCGGTCGCTTACGTGATCCTTCGCGCTTGACAGTTTCATTTTTTCTTTCGCTTTTTTCTTGCCTTTGGGAGCATGCATGCGTGTTCGGAGGATTCAGAGCATTGTTCGTTGTTCATGGTATATATGCTATTTCTCGCTTACACTGTTTTTAAGGCGATAGCGTTAAGGGCCCCGTGTCGCGGAAAATCCGGTGTTGGCGTCGGCGTAAGCGCCGGCGTCGTTGGCGCAAATAATCATTCCGAACGACATCATCCCGAACCACCCCGACCGGGCGGGCCCTTCGCGTGGCGCAAGACGTTAGTGACCAAAATTGAATTTATCAATCTGAAATCCGCCAGAAAAATTGTAAAGTACGACTTAACCACAACATACAGACGTGATAGCGTCTAATTGTAATTTGGATATACGAGAAAAAAGCCTGATAAGCAGCCAGGGATCTTTGAATGCTATCGCGTTCCAGTCTTAAAGGCGAAGCTTAAGCGTCCTCCAATTCTGATGGTGTTTCGCTGTACTTTGGTTCTAGGTAACATTGAGGAGAACGTTGAAAACCCAGCCTTTCTAAATTTTTATCGGAGCCCATGTCGCAGAAATAGGGTGCCGGTGTCGGCGTCAACGGCGTCCAATAACGCTATCGCGTTCCACTCTTAAAGGCGAAGCTTAAGCGTACTCCAAGTTTTTTGATAGACGACAGGCATATTCTTCACAAAACCTCACTGTATTCGTTATCAACAGGTATTAAGTCTTCCATCGTGACTCTACTGCGCTGAGCAGGTGAAAATGTACAGACATGAACCTAAAAAAAATCAATATAGTAATTTTGTTGTGTTTCTACAGACTTCTATTTGCATTCAGTGGACTTTGTTGACATGCCCAATTGAACTTCATGCATTACTTTTTTTTGCAAGGGTAGGCTTGTTCATTAGTTCACGCTTTACTATAAAGCTGCACAAAAAGTTTGCAAAACAAAACTTCCTGAGTAAAACTGGAAGAAGGGGAGAGACGCTGAACCTCGTGTAAAGCAAACATACGAAATACACAACAAGAACACAAAAACCTGCCCGCGCTTCTACACATCACCAAGCTACAAAGTAAAAAAAAAGCCACCAAACATTCAAAGCACACACTACACCGTAAACAAAGAAACAAACAAACAAGCAAGCAAGCAAACAAACAAATACATAAATAAACAAACAAAGCGTGCGTTCAGTTTAAGCAGCCGTTAGAGAATAAAAATTTAGGAAGCTTGAAACAAACTTACCTATATAACCACGTGAGGGGAACAGAGCAGGAATCCAAGGAAGGCATGGGGGAAATTAACTGTGATTGTTATTAAAATGTAGAAACAATTAAGAATGGGCAAATAAACATGGCTGAAAAGAGAACTTGCCAATGGCGGTAGCCGAACCCATATCAGAAACCGTATGGGCTCATCAAGCTGCTTAAATGTGTGTGTTTTTCTTGGCCTTCCCCATGTAATTAATGGGCAACCAGCACTAGTCCAGCCACCTTTCGCACGAAGCTCGTGTCACACTTGAAGCAAGTGCACACAGCAACACGAATTTGCAAGCCCGGCTCCTGTGCTCGTCCTAATTAATGGAAAGAAGGAGAGTAGAGACGCACAGAAGTAGAGGTGGCGCATTGTGCACCACTTGAATCACGAAACTCGATATCAAGATGTTCAATCAACATTTTCCCAGTAAGTATTGATGGTGTTGAAACTGCTCGACAGTGAGTGCGGTTTGCAAGGGACGCCTGCTAATGTGAACTAAGATCCTTAAACATGACTCACCGAACAATGGTTACGGATTAGTCAACACCGATTGAGCGCAGTCATTAGTACAGTGTACTCCTGATAAAGAAAACTCGCTTACACGGAAATACAACAATATAAACTTTGGTCGGCCGCCCACAGGCTCAATGTTTGCAAACTTCGGTTAAACGGAACCCACCCTTCTGTCAACTCGGGTTAAACAGAACTTTAAGCGGAACAACCACCTACATCATCGGCATAAAAGTAAACATCCGCCAAATATATAAAATGGTGGTGCTATAAATAACGAAAAAAATTAAACCTCTCCTCTACCGGGAACAGGGGTGCACGCGAAGCTTGTCCAACCCTGGCGGCGGGGTCAGTTATTTTTGAGCGGTTGAGACGTTCACGGGCCCACTGTCGCTGCCGTTCCTTCAACGCAGCCTGCTCTTCGGCAAAATGAACCAAACGCGGTGTCCCCACGTGGCTACCGGGCCTGAACTGGAGGGAAACGGCGGGCGCGAGGCGAGCAAACACGCGTTCACACCCTTTCCCTCTACCGGAGGGAGGATACGCCTCCCTAAGGTCATTCAAGCTGGCACTACTGCATGTTTCGTTCACACTGCCAGGAATAAGAGACCTGGGCCGGTATTTTTAACGATGACTTTAAAGTAATAATGCCTTTTTGCGTTTATCGCGCTTTGTCAGTGGTCAGAGCGACGGTCCGCTCGCGTTATCAACGGGATCAGCCGGCCGTGAGCGGTGGATGATAAGACTATTCTAAAATAAGTCATAAGGCATCGCTACTAGATCGCGGCCCTGGGGAAACGTAAAATGATTCCAAACTGTTCTGATTCCAAACTCCCGACGTCAAATTTACGTAACCACCGACGCAAGCATCGGGCGGTGAAAACCACTAACATTGTCTACACTCAGCGGTTTTTCTTATCTATATAATTGGCTGACAATAGGCGAGGAGCACGCTCTAGTGGAGAGTCATTCGATGGGGCCGAGCCAGCACAGTGAAAACAGATAACTGCATGAAGAGGGTGGTGCCGGCTTCTGCGATTGGTCCGCTTCGCCTTACTTAGCTTGCGGTGGCTGGTCGAAAATCGCGGCGGCGTGCAATGGAAGGATAAGAATGCTAAACAGATCCTCAGCAAGGAATAGTTGGCAGAGCAATGTCGCATGCATGCCGAAAGGCTCGATAACGTTTTACTGCCACGCAAAAAGGTTTATCATGCACAAATAAATACATGCTCACCGGCAGGTGCGAGTAGCGAGGGCCTGCGCAATCGGCGGGGACCCATCTTCTATTCCTTTCGGAACGGGGCAGCCTGTACGTGGCTCTTCAGAAAATTTTTCAGTTTTGTTCGGCATATTAAGGAATTTGTTTCGCGTACACGTCACTTCGACGTGGTGAGTTTTCGTGGTTTTGTGAGGTCGCGCGACAGACAGGCGAAGTGGTCGTAGCCAGAAAACATTGGACCAATAGCAGAGGGCTAATGGTGAAAAGGCGTCGAATAAGGAATAACTATGTTTCTTTTGTGCGGTTTAATCATGCATTATCCGTGTGTACACGTTATATCAGATGGGGAGCTATCGCGGTTTTCGTGACGTCGTGTGACACACAGGCGAAGTTGGGAGTGGCCCGAAAATGTTTTGACCAATCGTGGAGGCTGATTGCAGAAATTGGAATCAAAACAGTTTGGAATCATTTTACGTTATAGCGCCCCTGAGATGATGCTAGTGTTAGCGGCTGAAATGAGACAGTTGAAGATATCATCGCTAATACCCGTGACGAAGACTGCGATTCTAGTGACAAAGGCAGATATATTACTGTTCCATTGCGCGTTACTCTCCCGGTCGGGACGTTGACAGATGTAGTTGAAAGCGTGCAGGGTGCTATTTGGAATGCGAGGACTGCGCAAAATTACTGGGAATTTTTTTTAGCGCATGAGCACAATCTTGCGCAATAGTAGATGCAATACTAGAAGCAGAGTGCTGTATATATAAAATTTCTTTTTCACCAAAGTGATATCAAAACACTCGCGGACCCTTTTCGAATCAAACGATTACAGTTTATTTTAGAATGCTTCGTTTAAATGAAACAACGGATTCTCTCTCTCTCCGCCTTCCATTCTCTTCCTCTTTTTATCCCCCTACTACTCCCCCCCCCCCGTCCCTTGCAGGGTAGTCAACCGGAACTACCTTTTGGTTAACCTCCCTGCCTTTCTATGCATCATTTCTCTCTCTTTCTCTATCTTACTCGGTTACATGAGAGAGAGAGAGAGAGAAGAGTTTGGCTTAAGCGGAGTCTACTGTAATTTAATAATTCAACCGGTGTTCCTCAGAAGCGCGTATGATTGATACACTAGCCTGTGTAACTGATGAATGATGTTTAAAGTTTCAAAGCAATACTGCAGCTATGAGAGACGCCATAGGGCTCTGCGATAATCTTGTCTACCTGGGGTCCTGTAACGTGCACCTAACTCAAACTACGCGAGCGCTTTCCCTTATCATCCTCACCGAAATGTGGTCGCCGCGGCTGGGAATGAGCCTAACACACGACCTCGTGCTTCAGCGGCAGGAGGCTACATCTATTGCGCCTCGAGGGATGACGGTTTCGGCGAGCTGGTGTTGCATGATGTCTCCTTGACACTATCGCAACTTACAATGAGTGAGTAACAAAAAACAACAACAACAATAAGACGCTTCTACTACGCAGAAATTTACGCCGTGATGTCCGCCTTGACCTTCATGCACTCACAACCACACCCCTTGAATTGGGACATCATAAGCGACTCTCAAGCATCTTTATTATTGCGATAGCAATTATGTGGACACTTGAACCGGATTTCTGCCGTCGGCGTCGTCGTCGCCGTCGTCGTCGCCGTCGTCGTCGTCGTCGTCGTCGCCGTCGCCGTGAGGTTCCCTATAGATAAAATCTTCGCCTCGCGCCGTATGCCCGAGAGGAAGCGTGCGGAGACGCGCGCTATCACGGAGAGCGAACGCACTCAATCTCCCACGCGCAAGCAAGGAAGCAGGAAGCCAGCGCCGGAGGGAGCAAGGGGGGGGGGGGGGGGGTCGCACTTCTCTGCCAACAACCGCGCTCGTCGTTCGCCCGCACCGTCTCTTATCTCCACACGGCTCTGACCTTTAAGTGCATTCGCGGCTCAGTTTCCGTTGAAGCGATAGACCGCACGTACCTTCGCCCGCTGCGGCGTATGCTTGCTGCCAGCGTTTTGACAGTCGTTGTCTGCTGTCATTCAGTGTGATCTCTTCGTGTTTGTGCGCGCTCACACCACGCTTGTTCATTCAGTTCGTAATAGTCGGGCCACATTTTCCAACGCACGCTACACACGCAATGCTGCCCGGATCGGCAGTGCAGCGCTACAGGTGTGTCCCTTCGCACGCGCTGCCCACGGGAAGCGCTTCTCATGAACACCACCGTTTCACACGCGCCTTCTCGTGGTCATCGAGTCTCTCTTCATGTCGGTCTACTTACGCCGCAGCACACCTGCTTACTTAATCAGCTCATGTTTACTACAATTCATATTGCTACCAAAGCCGCTCACCTTACTTCGTATGACATTGCTGTGTTGCTATCGCATTCATTGCTTCGCCCTTAGGGCGAAACTGTGACATTTTTTGGTATTAATTCAATAAGCACGAACGAAAATGATCGTTCTCTAGTATATGAAGTATAAAATATATATACAAGGGCGATAGACTTCCATCATGAAATCTTCTTTCAGTGGATCCACGGTCAGTGCGGCAATCCAGACAGTCGCTTACAGTTTAGCCCGCGCGGTGCACGCTGAAAATTACGCTCATCTTAAACCCCTCTCACGTAGCGATGCACGCCAAGTTTACGTCAACTGTCAGCCAGATTGTCGATATATAGTTTGTTTGAACATGGTGGTCGAAGCTCTGTTCTATTTAAGATTGATCTAAAAAAATATCACCAACCCTTTCCCGGTCGAGATAATGGGGTAAGCGCTGACCTTCATGGTGATTTTTTTCTCTATCTATCTATCTATCTATCTATCTATCTATCTATCTATCTATCTATCTATCTATCTATCTATCTATCTATCTATCTATCTATCTATCTATCTATCTATCTATCTATCTATCTATCTATCTATTTCTTTCTCCATGTCCTTATTTCTTTCTCGCTCTCTTTCTCTTTCTTCCTTTCTCCCTCTTTCTTTTCTCTCTCTCTTTCGTGCCTGGTATGTGCCATTGAGTTTGGACCTTTTCTGCACTATCACCAGGATCGGCCCACTTTTCAGCGTGACACCGCCGCCGCCGCCACCGCCACCACCGCCGACACTACTGAGCCTATAAAGCTTCGCTTAAAAGGTAGTACCGCATTCCAGTATTGATAACATATTCGTTAGAAACAGTGCATACACAGATTACGTTTAGGCACTGCGTAGCCAACGTTTTGTTTTTGTTTGTTTGTTTATTTATTAAATTGTTTGTTTCCATAGAATAGGACCAACCGAAAGAGTAGTGCGCTTTTGCTGGGAAAGAGTAGGACATAACAAACACATCTTGTTTCACTGCAGGATTCATGCTCGGCATCGAACAAAATTAGGAGGTAAATTGAACGCTTGGCACAAACGGCAGCTCACACTGAAAGACTGAAAAAAAATTAGTAGCCCTTCTCCGGTCGAGGAAATGGGGGTAAGCGAAGCTTGTCGTGTTTGTTCGGTGTTATTCCGAACGAATTGCACTGACGTGTACTACGTTGTGCTCAAACCAGAACCGGTCACACGCACTGTACCTGGCTACGAAGCTACGGTTGAGAAACTCGCGTTGAAACATGAGTGTCGCACCGGGGAAGTTAGCGCTAGTGTTGCTGAGGCGTGCATCACCGTTGTCGGGTTCCCGGAGGGCTAGACGATGGTGACGTTTGGCCTCAACATCGTGCTCCCTCAACTCGGGGTCCACGGCTCTTCGCAGACGTTTCGCTTGGGCTTCGGACGTCCTCACGCTAGAATCGTCGCGCCGACGACGAACCCTTTTCCCCGCGCGTTTATTATGGATGGATTTCTATGAAATTGCTTCGAAATTTAATCTGTCCGTACGTGAGACAATGAATGGCTCATACCCCCTTAAGCAATGGCTCATACACTCGTAAACGCGGCCTGCCCGTTACGACGACAGAAGAGAGGTGAAATTCTACGCTGGAATGATAAGCGGCAACGCAGCCAGCTGTGGAAGCAGACGACGACAACAAACGCGGGAGCAGTGGCACGAGCGCGTACCGACCCCCTGTGCAGCTCTGAGAGCAGCCGGTTTTTAAGCTAAGCTTTATAGGCTCACAAGTGGCGGTGGTGGTGTGGGTGGTGTCACGATAAAAAATGGGCCGATCCTGGTGATAGTGCAGAAAGGGTCGAAGCTGAATGGCACTTACACCTGTGGGTTTGGGGACCTGTAAAGCGCCCTTGAACTGCCCTTGTCACATGTGGGACCTAAAGAGACAAAATCACCAGCCATTCCCGTGTCGAGAAAATGGGGGTAAGCGAAGCTTGTCATCCGACTCTAGCGTTAGGCCTTCCGAAGCCCAGGCGAAACGTCAGCGAAGAGCCGCGGACCCTGAGTTTAGGACAAGCGAAGCGGAATGCCTGCGACAGCGTCGTATTGCCACAAGCTTCGCTTACCCCCATTTTCTCGACAGGGAAAGAAGGGCTCTGGATTTTTTTTAGCGTTATATCACCGGCGCACGTTAGCGTATCCAAGCTTCGCTTGAAAAAAAAATGAGAAACTGTCCCACAAATGAACTGCAAAAGCGCGCAGTTAGTGTATCAAAAAATTTTCGGCAGCGACAACCATTGCAGGTTGTGGCTATGTATAACCAGGGCGTTAGAACCTGCTCTCCACAAATTATGTTCTACGGTTATGTGCTGCAGTTTAAGGGTTGGGCAAAGTGTCCCTTTATCTTGATATTGTTACATGTGGTATTAAAAAATTATGCGGTTTTACGTGCCAAAACCACGATAACCTTGTGTATGCATATAGTGTATTGTAGACTGTGCTTCCTTGAAATACAAGTCGACCTACAAGTGACTGCTCTCTAATCTTAGTTGAGCTTACTCGCTGTGCAAATTCTGTGTGTTGTGACATACAATGTGCTAATTTGAACACTATGTGAACTCTGCGTGAACCTTTTCTGACCTTTGTTGACGTATTCTGTTGATTTTCGATCTTGTTTTATTTTCTATTTGTTTGAGCCGGCATATCTTTACTATCCACTGTCGCTATCTTTATTGCTCATTTGTGCGTTCAAGCAGCCCTATTTTTACTTTGTACTGCTTGCCTAAGAGGCAAGAAGTAGCGGGCTACACCCACATGCCAGCCTCCATACTACGCACGCCATTAATTAAAAATAAATTAAGAAAACGGGGGCGATAGCCAAGGGGATGCACCCCGGTGCTTGAAAATACATGCGCTACTGATCGCGGTAAATCAAGGGCACAGAAAGGAATTGCAGAGAATTTCCAGATCAGTATGCAGGATAGCTCGCACATCAGTGATGCATCACTAACTCTGACTGATACGGAGTCGATATATACAGGGTGTCCCAGCTATCACGCAGCACGATTAAAAAAAAAGAGGAACGGCTTTACGCGAAGCAAACCTAGTGCGTATTGTTTCCAGTACAGTGGAGTAGTCGCCAGTATTTTTTTCGTTACTGAGAATTAATTAGCTAATTGTAAATAATTATTTAACTCGAGAAGTACTGTCCTAATTGTCAAAGAGTCAATGAGAAGATTGTAGAGCAACATGAAAAACTCCCGATACAGCTTTCTGTTGCTCAATACGTGCTACATAAATGTGTTTTTCCGGGCGTGAAAGTAAGCCCGCGAATACACGCAGAATTGCAGTGCGACTGGCCGCTCGAGGCACTTTGCGTGTATTCGCGGGCTTCTTTCACGCTCGGAACAACACTTATATGTATGTATATATATATATTTTATGGATGAAGCTCACCCAGTGATCTTATTCATCTTCAAGTAGACATATGATTATGTCACCTGAGTACATGCAGTAACTACCTTTCTCCCCTGGTGACATTCTTATCAAAAGATGTTCTTGCTTTTGTCACTTCGTTAGAAGTAAGTTCTGAATCTCATTATGGCACGTTATAATCGAAGCTTTCTATCCACATCTTTTTCGTTTTTATTTTGATAGGTGGTGCATAGCTAATGCCACGCACCTCAGAAAGCCTTTAGCACTAGTGCTTAGTTCTAGGTTTAAGAAAGCCTATCGGAGTTACACGCTCCGATAAAAAGAAATGCTGAAAATAGTCATTGGTTATTTAATTCCGAACAGTTATTCAAAATGCAAATGACATTGTACCACTTTTTTACTCAAACTGCTAACAAACGTTTTTCATTTGGTGTTGAATGAAAGAAAGAAGATAACATATTGTGGAAGCCAGAACGGGAAGAAAATGTGACACGGATAACCGGGTCAGGAAAAGAAATTGTATCCCGAATCGCCAGTTAACGCCGGCGAACTGCGCGTAGCGATTTTTTTTACACTTTAGTCTTACTCCTTGAAGCGCTAGCTCCAAATCATTTTTTTTTTCATTATTACTCTGCGTTTTACCCGCTGCGTAATATATTCAGTGAAACTCTATTTGGGGGCCGATTTAAGACCCCTGTGTAGCACTTCGACGCATCAGTTTGGCGAGATAACGTAATTAGATCTTTTTAAGAGGACCGACAGCAAAAAAAAAAAAAAAAGAAAAAAAAAAAAACAGGCTATAGGGCACAGTTCGCCTGTTTCTCACCTAATTAGAATGCGTTTGCATCGCTATGCAAAAAGAGCACTGCGTGAGTTAATACCGGCTGCATTAGGAATGCCTCGAGAGAGATTCCTCACGGCTCATTAGGCGGGAAAGCGAAGTTGAGAAGTAAGCAAACGTCGTCGGCTCCTAAATCTCAAAAACCATTTGCGTTCGTACGTACTTAACTCATTACTGAAGGAAATGAAATAAAAGGAACTAGCGCGTCGGGTTCGCTTCTAGCGCGGGATTATGCATTAAACATTCCGAAAGGAGCATTATTACTTTCTTTTCTTTTTTGCGAATCCTAGATTGATAATGACAAAAGTTACTACAGGCTAAAATATCGCGTACCGCGTTAACGTCACTGGTGCGGAACCGACGGGACTATGCTCCATCTCTGCGTCCATATAGATGTTTGCTGAAATTAGCGAGCGCTGTGTACACGACTGGATAGGCAAGCGAAATGTGTTTTACCAAGAAATGCAGTGTCCATAAGACAGAAGTGTGTTTCAAGCTGTCTTCTGGCCTTTAAAAAAGTATTCGACCAGTCGACTATAACGGGCGGGAACGCAGTATGGTTCGTCAGCCAAATGAATAGTAGAAGAGCGAAATATGTATACTTGCCTTTATTCAGGCTGTCAAATTATAATGCAACGGCCACACGAAGCGCGTAAACAAGCCGTCACATGTGTGTTTAGTTGTGGCTGTTGGCTTCCGCAGTTACTTAGTTGATTACGCATCACTCGCCAACCGACCGGTCGACAGACAGACAAACCGACTTATATGCGCTGTACACGAGCGTTTTTCGCATTCGGCCGCGGCTGGGAACGAGCCCTCGACCTCGTGCTTAGCAGCGCAACACCATAACAACTGGGCTATGCTCAGCTGCTATGGCCGATTCACCGCAGTATGCCGCGGCGGATTGGAACCAAATTTGTAAGTATGCTATAATACACTATAGTATTAAAATTCCTCATACGCACCGCCCACAAGACCGCACAATCGTTCACATCTGTGCCTCCTCTCCCGGAAACATAGTTCCCGAGACACGCCAATGGCGCACACTGACGGGAAGATTATAAAACTTCCCTTTTGACGTTATGACATCAATGCCTTGCTACACAACTCCATCAAAACGTCTATGGAGCGACAGTGGGACAACCCCGAACATCGGCAAGAGCGCCTCTATAGACTTGACGCCGGTTTGCGATTCCGACTTCCACTTCGGATTCGGAGAAGCCAGGAAACACTAATCCATCGATTACGGCTTGGTGTGGCGTACACTCGCAAATACCTTTACAACATTGGACGAGAACGGGACCCTGTTTGTAGCGTCTGTCACACTCCCGAGACAATAGAACACATACTTTGCGTGGGCCCTCATTATGCGGCCGAGCGAAGGACACTAAATCGTAGTGTTGATTGTTTGGACTCCCGCCCCTTTTTGGAAGCCAAGGTTTTAGGCGCACGGAGAAGCGTTGATCATGCCCAGCGCACCATAAGATCACTTTTGAACTTTATGTGTGAGACGGGCTTAGCTAAACGGTCGACTCTGGCACCTCTGCAGTGTGCAGTGCGCGAAATGTGTTTGTGCGATGACGTTTTGTGTGGACAACACTACTCCTGCGTGTAGTTTGTGAAAAGTGCACAACCGCGTATTAGACAACGTGTGTAAGTAGTAGCTCATTGTACGATATCCTAATCACCTGCCACCTATACCGCTCCCTGTATCTCCCACTTCCCCTTACCCCAGTGAGGAGTAGCAGGCTAGAGACACTCTCTCCAGGCCGACCTCTCCTTCCTTCTCTTCATTAAAATATACTCTCTCTCTCCCAATGCTGACACAAGTTCGCATCTGCCCTGAAGTCAAGGATATGAGCGAGCGTAATCAGTTGGCTCATCTATACGAATTCGCTTCTACTTCGACAGCGGTGTGTTTGCCACTGCATTCATTAGGCTGTTACCGACCAAAAAAATAATTATTAAGTATAACGTTTACCCACAGGTTCTTTCACGGGTTAACGGTTATCCCACACTTCGTCGCGCCTGCAAGGATTTTCGTCAGGTGTACGTATCTTATGACTCCATCCTGCGGCCTTAGTTGTTTTTGTTGCACATAAATGATATTACTGAAGGTTTGACATCATAGTTATGGCTTTTTTTTTGCAGACGTTAGGCTTTTTTTGTAGGTTACTATTAGTATGGAGGATGCCAACTTGAATTCATAATTACCTTGATAGAATTAATGAATGGTGCACTAAATGGCCACCATGTAGATAAATCTAACCGAAATAGTCAACCTGACATTTACTAAAAATAGAAGTATCGCGTTACATTTTTTCTTTCCCTTTGAACTAATAATGTAATAAGCAAAGCCACATAGTTCAAATATTTAGGCGTCTGGTACACTCGATAATTATCATGGCAGCGACAGGTTAACTATGCAACTGCTAAGGCAGGGTAAATGTTGTTTTCTACGTAGGAACTAGAGCATTCAAATGGTCGTCACGAGAACTACTCTATAAAGCTTCTGTGAAATCTGTCCTTGAGTGTGCCAGTGTACAGTGGGACCCTCCGATGGCATGTTACACCGATGAGCTTGAGATGCTGTACTTCTGTACTCTGTTACGAGAGAGTACAGAGTTAAGTGCGCACTACTTGGCATATAGAGAGGGTGTCCATCAGGGCTACATAACCGACGTTAGAGAGTTACACCTTAAGCTTGTAAAAACCATTTCAGGGCTACGTAAACGGTAAGGAAAAAATAACGAGAAGGCGCGTGTGACGGTGGTGTGATGAGAAGCGCTTTCCGTGGGCAGCGCGCGTAGAAGGACTGCCGATCCGGGCAGCATTGCGACGCAGAAGGACTATTACTGAATGAACCGTGGTGTGAGCGCGAAGATCACACTGACAGCAGACAACGACTTCAAACGCTAAACGCCGCAGCGCAACGTGCGGCATCGCTTCAGCGGAAACTGAGCGGCGAATGTATAAAGGTCGAGCCTGGAGATAAGAGAGCCAACGAGAAAAGTGCGCCCCCCCCCCCCCCCCCCCTTGCTCCTCCGGCGCTGGCTTCCTGTCCGTGGGAGATTGAGTGTTCGCTCTCCGTAGCGCCGTCCCCCACCTTCCTCCGTACGGCGCGCGGGGAAGATTTTATCTATAGAGAACCTCACGGCGACGGCGACGACGACGGCGACGACGACGGCGACGCCGACGGCAGAAATCGGTTCAAGTGTCATATAAGCTGCAATAAAAGTGTCCGTGTGTCCGTCCGTCCGTTGCTCCTGTGAGACGATCGCTTTCAAGATAGAGCCCACAGCAGCAAGCGACTTTACCTTCGTGCTCCCTGGCGCTTCAAGGCAAACGAAGCGCGCGTTTTCATTTGTTTACATTTTCTTTTTTCCGCCTCGAAAGTCCCTGCGCACAGCGCGTGGAGTTATCAGCAGTCGGCGGAGGAAAGAGTAGATGGCTCTTTTCTTATTAGGGACTTTAGCTTCGCAGATCACTTTCAAGATACGATCCGCGCGGCCAAATCAAAGTAAGTTTGATTGGTCCGAGCCGCTGCCGGAGTCCTTTGATCACGGTTCATAATGGTTCGGCACAGGGATGGACAAGGAGCTAAAGAGCGATAACGGCTTATGATGATGTGAACGTCATCAGTGCACCTGGCGCCACCACGTGCAGTACTTTGCTTGTGTTACGAATGCTTGCAGCGCCGTCGCACTAGTTTGTGTCGCCGCAGCGCTGTCGTTTGTACTGGCCGGACCAAGTGTCATAACATTGA
Organism: Dermacentor silvarum; assembly: GCF_013339745.2. Taxonomy (NCBI): domain Eukaryota; kingdom Metazoa; phylum Arthropoda; class Arachnida; order Ixodida; family Ixodidae; genus Dermacentor; species Dermacentor silvarum. The sequence continues at coordinate 112,596,522 of NC_051157.2, forward strand.
TAATGACGCCGGGCTGCGTGGAGATGAGCAAGTGGCACAATGCTTACGCATACTTTTACAAGTCCCAGAGAAGTTTCTGCGTGAAATTTTCCTTTTTTTTTTCCTTTTTTTTTCTTTTTTTCGTTACGTGTGCCGCGGCACGGTTGGTATTGGGGGTGAGCTCCACCACTGGAAAAGCTGGCGCTGCCGTCGGCGTGACGTGGTATGAGGGATCACGTGGTTTAAAGTCTGACTTGTGCAGCGGTTCTGATTAAGTGGGAAAGTTTTGCCGCTTCGGGTGTCTCCTTGACGAGATTTGAAAGCAGTAGTAGCCATATAGGTAGTGGCCATTGTAGTGGCTGCCTTTGAAGACATCCAACATGGCAGGTCGGTGCCGCAGTGCCGGACGTACGCAACGGAGACTGGTGTCTGCCTTCACACGTACCCGCAGGACAAGAAGCTGCGTGAAGCTTGGATCGCGAAACTTAAAACCGCGGTAAGCAGCCATCGGCTACAACTCAGATGTGCAGCAAGCACTTTCGCGAGGAAGATTTCTGCCACGGCACCGGGGCTGCGTTGTTCGGTGAGCAGCAGAAAGCGCTCACTGAGGCGCTGAGACAAGTCGCCGTAGGCGTCTTGTGATGGGAACATATTGTGTCCCTAGTTATAACGTAATTATTTTTGAACAGCTGTGATAGCGTCTACGCAACAATGGTTGTTTGCGTACTGCCAAATGCTCATATGCTGTGGCCTAAAGCTCACGGTACCGTGGAAGAACGCGTTCGCAGCGAAAGCGATACATTGTGCGCGGACATGCATGCAGACGCGCAGTCGGTCGCTGCGAACCCGTGCGATCACTGCATTCTGTTGTGCTCCATTTGGCTATACAGACAGCCCACTATAAGAACATATTTCACATAGTTCGCTTTCAGCGATTGCCTACCTTTCACGCAAGAAGCCGGTTCGAGGGACTCCATCGCGGCGACCGCGCGCAGTGGGCGTTCACCGTACGCATTCGGTAAAGAGATGGAGCCTATAATCCTTTCCGTGCTTTCCATTTGCCCAAGATTATTATTCTGACAGTAAAAAAAATCCCTCACTTCTAGATTCTAGATAACGGAGGAATATCTTAAGCCGACCGGCCTTCGGTGTTCCCCTCGGAAATCAGAACTGCTCATTTACAGGCCCAGGCGAAGGGGGCCCAAACCGAAGGGTTGGAAGCCGGTAGAGGACGTCGACATCACTCTACGGACAAGTGAGGACGGTGTCATCCCCAGGGTGGACTCCCTCCGGGTCCTAGGAATGACGATCGAATCAAACGGCTCCAATAACCTGACGGTGTCTAAACTAGCCAAGAAAACGGATAATGCCATCAGACTCATACGGAGAGTTGCCAACCGGCAGCAGGGTCTTGGAGAGGACAATCTTGTGAGACTGGTGCACGCCTTTGTAATGTGTCATTTTACCTACGTGGCGGCCATGCACAATTGGCAAAGGTCGGAGAGGGACAAGCTCAACACGTTGATCAGGAAGACTATCAAGAGGGCCCTCGGCCTCCCCATGTACACAAGCTCGGAGAAACTGATGTGTCTCGGCATGCACAACACGCTGGAAGCGCAGGAGAGGGCGCAGTACGCCAGGCTGTCCACCACCCAAGCGGGTAGGAGCATCCTGCGGGAGCTGGGGGTTCCTCCGGCGGAAATCGAGTCCCGCTTCTGCGGTCTCCCTCGAGAACAGCGGGAACGCATTGTCGTGGCTCCAATTCCACGCAACGTTCATCCCGAACACAACGTGGGTCGGAGACGAGCTAGGGCCAAGGCTCTCCTGGGCAAAGCTCGGGAAGAGGGTTCGGATTGCTGTTTTGTTGATGCTGCCCGGTACCCCGACGGGACGGCATTCGTAGCGGTGGGCATCGATCACGATGGGAAAATCACGAACTGTGCGACTGTTCGAACGAAGTCAGCCGAGGTGGCGGAGCAGGTGGCGATAGCCCTGACCCTGCTGGACGACAAAAGGACCACGATCTACAGCGACTCGCGGACGGCTGTACGAGCTTTCGCCAAGGGCACCGTTTCGGAGCAGGTCGTGCGCATTCTACGGGACAAGGACATCAAGTCGCACACGATCATCTGGTTCCCTGCACACATGGGGCTGATCAAGGGCGCCCCGCCCAACCTCAACGAGTCGGCCCACAGAGCTGCGCGAGGAGTCGTTGACCGCGTAGCTACCGGGTGGCGCGACGCTGAGGTTATGAACAATCGGGACGAACTTACCAAACATTTTACATGGGACGGAGACGATATCCTCCGCCACATAGGAAACTAAACAGACCACAGGCGTTGACACTCAGATTACTCCAGGTCGGGGCATACCCTAACCCCGCACTGTTACACAGAATATACCCAGACATACAATCGACCAATGCTTGCGAGCTATGCTCAGACCTAGCTGACTTGGAACATAAGCTCTGGCGGTGCCCCGCGTTACACGACGGCGACGATGTCACGTCGACCAAATGGGAGGCTGTCCTAAGCAGCCCCGATCTTGAAGCACAGCTATGGGCTGACCATCGGGCCCGCGACGCAGCAGAGAGGCTCGGCCTTTCTTTGCCGACGTGGGAGCGGCCCGCTACGTGCTGACGCGCGTTCCGAGGGACAATTATAAAGTTTTACCATACCATACCATACCATTTCTAGATTACTTACAGAAGTGTTCCGGAGGGCTCCCGCTTGGCGTTTTCATTGAGCGCCGACAGCCAAACCTTAGAGGAGTGCGCCGCGTTATCCCTCATACTACGCAAGTGAGACGCTTCCGACAGATGGCGACTCCGTGAGCCCTGGCCTCCAGTAAAAAGAAACAAGGCGCGAATTCTCAAAGCGTTTCGTTCGCAAGTGCTCTTTGCCATTAGCTAGCTGGCTTCGCTAATGATATGTGCAGCATCGGGATTGGCTAAAATTTTCTCTTACGAGCAATTCTAGCGTTAGCCGCTATTGTGAATACGGGCCCAGGTATGTTACTACAGACTCATTACCGGTCACAACGCGTAGACCACGAATTGTAAGTACACGAAATTCCCTGCAAGACAGTATTGCTTAAAAATACTTTTTTTTCGAGAACTCTTCGAGACTGGAATAGATTGCCTGCTCATGTCGTCAATGTTGTGTCAAAGGACGTATTTTTGCACTCTTGAAGTGAATGAAACTCCCGTTTTTTTTTTTTTTTCTCTTGTTGGATCGCCTGTGTAGAGCTTAGTATACGTTGAAACTGCTCAAACTTGTTATTATGTTCTGCCTTACACGTTGTGTAATGATGTAGAGAAATTTATATGGGCTTTTCATAATGTCTGTAACCCTCACCCACAACCCTCCACTGTAATACCTTATTGGGGATGGTGGTACAAAATAAATAAATAAATAAATAAATAAATAAATAAATAAATAAATAAATAAATAAATAAATAAATAAATAAATAAATAAATAAATAAATAAATAAATAAATAAATAAATAAATAAATAAATAAATAAATAAATAATAAATAAAATTCTGAGGACATCTAAGCACGTATCAATTGTGAATGCGAAAGCATTAATGTTCATTTGAACGCCGCTGAGTTGTCCTTACTGTTAGAACTCCTCGCGGGCAAGCGAGTACGTTGAGACGCTTGGCCTGGCTTGGCGCGTTTTGATTTGGCCGTACCGAGGCGCAGTTAGAACGCAGACGAGAGCTTGCGCGGACAAGGAACGCGTGGATAACACAGGCTTCCGGACCGAGAGGGTGACGTGGCGTCGCGAGGTTGCCCTCTCCCCTCACCTCAACACCTGGCGCGCTACGTGTGTGCCAGCAGGGGTTGCCTTTCGCCCGCTCTGCTCCGTCGAGGCACGCTCGTGACGTGTTTCACAGCCAGTGGGAACTTAGGTGCTGTTTTTCGCTTGTCCAGACGACAGACACCGGCTTTTTCGCTCAATGGGCCATTTTGATGCTTTCTCACCAAAATACGTACGGCTGGTCTCTTCCACCATTCGGTTAAGTCTGAATGAGCCCAGACGTTCTCACCGCCCCGGTGTTACTGTGCATGGCCAGCAGCCAGCCAGCCAGCCAGCCAGCCAGCCAGCCAGCCAGCCAGCCAGCCAGCCAGCCAGCCAGCCAGCCAGCCAGCCAGCCAGCCAGCCAGCCAGCCAGCCAGCCAGCCAGCCAGCCAGCCAGCCAGCCCGCGACATGGAATTGAGAACTGGGAAGCGCACATTTTAAAGCGAAGCATTATAAGGCTAGGCGGAACGAAAAATCGTCTGTCCGTCGCCTGTTCACAGAAAGCTATCATCATGCGCATTGACTCGATAACAGTGGCTAGAATTCTAGCCACTGTAACTCGAGCGTCGTCGTCTTCTTCCGCAGGCTGGCTCATCAGCGCCCTCGGGTTGCGCTCGTACTCGTGCTGGGCTGTGCGCGCTCGTGCCACTGCTCCCGCCTTCGTCGTGGTCGTGGTCTTCCACAGCTTGCTGCGGTTGCCGCTCATCATTACCAGCGTAGAAGGTCCTTCTCTTCTGTCGTCGTAATGGGTAGGCCGTGTTTACGGGGGTGTGATCCATCGCTTAAGGGGTAATGAGCCGTTCAGTGTTCTTACGTGACGGATAGATTTAATATTGAAGCAATTCAATTTTCGAAGAATCGCAAGCGGCAATGCGTGCGAATGCTGCTAACCACGGCCGCCGAGCAAACCGCGACTTCGTATACGCAATCGAGACGGTGACGGCGGGCATACCGTCAGTCACGTCGTTCTCTCCGTCGCAGCCGAACGTGTAACCTCATAATTGGGAATTGACCCAGTTATAAACACCCGGGCCGCACGTTTCAGCTTCGCCGGTTAACCATCTGTACAGAGTGCTTGGGCGGCGATTTTTTTTAAAGCTGTGCACACTTCCACATATGAGAATTTCTATAGTATCTTTGATTGAACAGTCGGATTACTTGACTACCCTACTGGAAAATCACCAGGAGGGTAGCTTTATGGTGTAGTTACGGTCGAATTATATAGATATCGACAGCGCACTTACACGTGCCTGGCATAACACGATATGTACAAAGTTCCGCAATGGGATATATAATGCTTCAATTGTAATTCGTGGAAATAGCCTGTCACATAACTATAGCGTGAAACACTCTTTAAACATTTGCCCATTCATATTCTCTGTTAATAGTGCTATTATCGAAAATGAGCAATTGATTACCGTTATCTCACATTTTGAAAGAATGAGAACTTCAGGTTATTTGGCATTGCCAGAAGAATGCGTGACTTTTTTTGTAGCCGCAGCTATCGTATATACAATTTTTTCTTCAGCAGCAAGATATGTGCGCACACCATGCTTATACTGTGACTAAGTCCAATTTGTGTATACGGAATAGAGTTTCGGCTCTGTTCTCCTTTTTTTTCTTCTCCCTCTAGTTTTTCCTCTTTTACAGAAACCGAAGGCAGGAGTGAAGTAAACCCATGACGCTGGCATTTTTTTCGATGGTATCATACCATGTGAAGACGAATGCGTCTAAATGTGTTTCGGAAAGCTGCCGTTGAAGCAGTGAGACCACTCGCATGTAATTATCTCCACCCACCAATCTTTCTGCGTTCTGTAGGTATTGGCCGGCGGGGGTGTGCATTATTCGAAATTTCAAATACGATTCGAATAGTTTCTTGCTATTTCGATTCATATTCGACTCGAGAATTCACTATTCGAAACTGTCAAATATTAGTTCCTTTCGATTATAATGATTAATGAACACAACGCTCATCGGAGTCTCGAGGGAAAAAGGAAGACTGCATGCCGAATCTAGTCCGAGTCGTCGCCGCTTGTGGAGATGGCGCTCAGCGGCGGCGGACTGGCGACGGGTTCCATCGCCCCCTGGATGTGGTGGGGGTGGCGTACCAGCAGGAGCTACAGAGTCTGGCGCAGGTCTTCGAGCTCTTCGTCCCATCTCGTCCAGATGTAAGGCATGGACGGGGTATGTTTGGCGCGTGTGATGATGTGGGGTGAGAGAAGTGCACGGGACATTCCCATCACGTGTGTACCGCATCAGGATGCTGCCCACAGTCCTCACTGATGGGGTCGCCAGGTCTGCGCTCAGTGCGATGAATGATTACATCATCGATTACATCATTGCACGTGCTTCTGTCACGTGCAAAGAGGTATGAGGTGGGACGCTAGGTATGTCCACCAGGCTAGCGAATGGCCTTGCCCATTGCCTTGGTCCTCTCATGGCCAGTAATCCTCTTAAAGAGCGAGACATAACGATTAGATGTTGTCGATGCGCCTAACATACGAGTACGATATGGGAAGGCGAGACGCAGATAGCGCCTTCACCTATCGTTTTCGTCTTTTAAGCGCATTTACCCCATCGTGATGTCAAAGCAACTCGCCCAACTACTGTACTACTATAGCGATTGAAGCAAGGATTATTACGAATGATATTGCGCGGAATAGCTGTCGTTGTTTCCGCAGGCGCACCAGTTCTGGGTGAGCGAACATGGCAGATAGCGTCTGCTGAGCAATTATAGTCACTCATTATTATTGATCGCTTTTAGGTCACCTATATACGAATGTACTCCGGTTTATTATTAGCCATTCTCAGTATGCTTGTCTCCCTTTGAAACAACATGAGCAGTGCTGTAGTATTACAATTCTCTCCTGCGCGACGCAACACTCTGCGCGCAACTGGTAACATGCTGTTCCATGCCTCGTTACGATCATTGTCATGGTGCCCAGGTAAATGAACGAATGTTTATAATGTACATGAGTGCTTCTCAGTTTTCCGATGGCAAATTATGAGTGGTATTTCATGCATGTGTCAATGTATATATGCCTAATTTCCTTCTTCCACCAAACGGCCTCCGCACAAACTTAATACTTCGTGTTGCTTTAGAAATGGAAAATATTCGATATTGGATTCGACATTCGGTGGTCTTCTTAAAAACTATTCGTATCTGATACGATTCGGGAAATCTCGCTAATGAACATCCTTCCAATAACCGATACTCCGCTCCCCACGAAAAACGAAGTCAATGCACGTATAATCTATTAGTCACTCAGAAACTCCATCTCTGTTCATGACAAAGACTGCAGGATGATATTACGGCTTATGAATCACAGCTGCAACATCACCTATCTCATTCTGACTAAAACTGCCAAGGCAAGACGTCTGCGAATTTTACCTCGGTATGCTGAGCTCGTACTCCGCTTGGCCTGTAACGATTCAACTCTTCTCGCTCTCCACCCCCCCCCCCCTCTTATTTATAAAAC